>NC_089834.1:7355132-7522632 GCF_035046505.1 Tiliqua scincoides
TAATAATACAGGTATTTATATACTGCCTTTCTTGGTCTTTATTCAAGACTTTATTCAAGGCGGTTTACATAGGCAGGCTATTTAAATCCCCGTAGGGATTTTTACAATTGAAAGAAGGCTCTATCTTTCAAGAGCCACGACAATTAAGATGTTTTGTTCTGATCTGGCCTCCATCCTGGCCTCCATCCTCCCACGCTCAGAGCAGATGGAATAGCTCGGCTTCAGCTTGTCAGCTGCTTCAAAGTCGCACGGTGCCGGTGGCCTCGAACCGGCGACCCTGTGGATGTTATCTTCAGGCGAACGGAGGCTCTACCCTCTAGACCAGACCTCCTGCAAACCAGAAGTGCCTTCTAGTTGGATCTGGGAGGTCCTCTGTATTCAAACTTGTGGCTGCCAGGCCTGTCGGTTACAAGGAGGGCCCTCTGTAATGATTAATTTTTCACTGGCCAAAACAAGTTTGCAAGCTCAATAAGGCTCTGCTTTGACATGCATCTATTATTGACTATTGACTCTGATCCATCACCAGATGAAAGTGTAAAGTATGGCTGTATTACCATCCCATTGCTGTTGACATTGCAGCTTTCCTGATGGCTTCTGTCATTCCTTCACAGATGGCTATTCCACCATTGATCACAGGGAGAAAGAGAGAAAATACAAGGCCAATGACAACATGGGGGACGCATCAGAGAAAGAGCCACTCAAAGTAAGTGGTGCCCTTCCTGAGTTCCTTACCTAACATGTGCAGTCTCCATTTGTTGGATGGCCTGACTCAGTGCCATGGGTGAATTGGACAGGTGTATGCTCTAAAGGTTGGATGGTCAGTGCAGGGAGAATGACTTTCTAGGTTGCCTTCGCGGTCCCCACCTGAGAAGAGCAATCATAGAATTGAAAGGTCCCCACAAGGTCATCTAGTCCACCCCCTGCCTGCAGCAGGAAACCCTCCTAGAGCTTCTCCAGCAGGTGCCTGTCGGACCACTGCTTGAAGATCTCCAGTGAGGCAGAGCCCACCACCTCTTGCGGCAATCAGTTCCACTGCCGAACTGCCCTGACCGTCCAGAATTTCTTCCTGAGGTCCAGCCACAATCTCCTCTCTTGCAGTTGGTACCCGTTGGATCTGATTCTGCTCTCACAGGCAGCCGAGAAGAATATTGTTCCATCTTCTATGTGTCGGGCTATCATACTCCCTCTCAGCCTTCTCTTCTCCAGGCTAATGAAAGCAATCCAATTAAATCAATCAGAGCATCTTAACTGAACCATTGAGAACAGTTGAGAACAAATTTGTTCTTGTTCTCTGTGAATCTGAGTCCAATATTTACCCCTCTCATTTTGGGGAACTGAGGAGGCTGTTGTTTTGCCTCGACACCTCAGTGCATCTCTCTTGAGCCACCACAGTGCATCTTGGGAGTGCCTGCGTGGTGTTGACGTCCCTCACGTGTCCCACATGTACGCACGTCCCACGTCTCTCTCTTTCTGTTGTTGTTGTATTGCTTTCAGTTCCCCCTTCTAGAAACAGCCCCCAAGTCTATCCTCCGGGCAAGAGACTTTGTTCTGAGGATAGTCAACCGCTGGGAACTCTGCTCCTTTCGGTTTCCATGGTGGAAAATTGTGTGTGAGTGTTCAGCAGCAACCCGTTCATCTTCTACATGCGCACACTCTCCCTGCCAAGTTAATTCTGGTTAGGGCACAACCAGAGGACAGCTTGTCATAATCTTGGTTGTTCTCTGTAGTGCACAACCAGTCACATAGCTGGGTGATGGAGTCATAGCTCTGTTGATAAAACACATGCTTTGGGTGTAGGCAGGTCCTGCGTTCAAATCCTGGCATCACCTGTCTGAAGACCTTCTGCCATTGCTAGTCTGAATGGGGCCCAGCAATCTGGTGCAACTTCATTCACATAGAAAGAGACATACAGTGCAATCCTACCCGTGCCTACTTAGACGTAAATCCCATTAAATTCAATGGGAATTGCTTCCAGGTAAATGTGTATAGCAGAGGTTCTCAAACTTTCCTGGGTCATGACACCCCACAGCCACTTCTTCCTGATTCAGCTGGGCGCCACTGTCTTGAATCTCATGACATCCAAGATGGTGGCACCCAAATCTAGTGAGTTCCAAGATGGCACCACCCAAATCCCACGAGATTTCATGAGATCCGAGAGGACGGCACTTGGGAAACCAGGTAGGCGGGGCCACTGCACCGCTGTGAGTGCGCTGGGACACCCTAAGGTGTTGCGATGCGCACTTTGGAAACCCCTGGTGTATAGGATTGCAGTCTCAGGGAGTTCCCTGGTCTCAGCGTAAAAGATCAGCTTTATGGCATTTACTTCATATAGTGTCATCCACTGAACCCCATGTATCTGGGATCAGGTTTGTCGAACCCACAAGTGTAGGAAGCTGCTGTTTACTGGGTCAAGTGGTCCACTTAGTCAGTCTTGTCGGATTGGCAGCAGCTCTCCAGATTTTTGTACAAATTGTTTTTCCCAGCCCAACTTGAGATGCCGGCGATCGCACCTCAGATTTCTGCTTGCAAAGTACATTGTCCCTGCGGCCCCCCCCTCCCAATAACCAGCACCCTCAATCCCCCATAACTAGAACCAACTGATCATGCCCTTTGACACATCAATGTTGACCCCTGCTTCCTTGGTGGGCTCCAGCCTGCTTTTAGTCTCAGTGGCCTGTGTGATTCCACGTAGGAGAAACCACACTCTTTTGGTCCTTCTGCCCTCTCCTGAGGGGAACTTTCCATCAGTGGAAAGCTGAGCTGGTTACCATTCCCATACTTTTGCAATTGCCACCCACCGCTTGAAGCACTTTTTCTCTCTCTCTCTCCCCCCCCCTTGTCTTTGACTTGTAGGGATTGTTTAAAGCCTGCCAGAAACGTTTTCACCTGCCTGCTTCATTAACGTAACCCATTGTCTTGTGATCACACCAAGGGGCAAATCCGATAAGCCAGATGCTTTATTTAGTCAGCAGTGCCTGTGAATCTCAGGGCTTTTGACAGCGAGACCCACTGTCCTTTTTTTGCAGATGGCATTCCATGGGCAGTACTGTCCATGGGTGAGAGTTATGGCTGCACGTAGGCAGGTTACCATGGGTGGTAGTTTGGTAGGGAGAAGACTTCCCTGTCCACCCTCTCTCCTCTGCTGTTCCTCTTCCTTTAGCTTTCTGGATTGGAAAAGGGGGAACGGAGGAGGAGAGGAGAGTGTTGGCTCGAGCAGGGCGTGTCAAACTCGTTTCATGCAGAGGGCCGAAGCTAGCATTCAGGATGCCTGCTGAGGGCCGAAAGTGACGTCATTAACCAGAAAGTGACACCATTAAGCAGCTGATGGCCTGAAATCAGCACTATGTTCTCATTAACTGCAAATGACAGAAGAGAAAAATACGCAGATTGGTCTGCGTCTGGTCTGTGGAACTCCTTGCCACAGGATGTGGTGATGGCACCTGGCCTAGATGCCTTTAAAAGGGGATTGGACAAATTTCTGGAGGAAAAACCCATCACGGGTTACAAGCCATGTTGTGTATGTGCAACCTCCTGATTTTAGAAATGGGCTATGTCAGAATACCAGGGGAGGGCACCAGGATGCAGGTCTCTTGTTATCAGGTGTGCTCCCTGGGGCATTTGGTGGGCCACTGTGAGATCCAGGAAGTTGGACTAGATGGGCCTATGGCCTGATCCAGTGGGGCTGTTCTTATGTTCTTAACTACAATTCCCAGAAAGCCTTGCAGGTCTCTTGTTATCTGGTGTGCTCCCTGGGGCATTTGGTGGGCCGCAGTGAGATACAGGAAGCTGGACTAGATGGGCCTATGGCCTGATCCAGTGGGGCTGTTGTTATGTTCCTAAATCTTGATCATATTTCAAGATATGGGAGAGCCCCATTTTCATGCTGTTTCAGCAGTAACATCTCAGCACTGCTCAGCAGCTGAGAGCCTGAAGGCCAGTTAAAAAGCTTTTGGGGCCGCATCCTGCCTCCAGGCCTTTGACACCCCTGGGCTAGAGCATCTACTCCAGCTTCTGCCACTTAGAACTTCCCACTGAGTGTGTATATGCAGTGAAACACTTGTGAATCCCAGACAGACATTTTAAGTTAGATTTGGATGTAAGACACTAGACTACTGTTGAAATGAAATAAATCAGGTCCTAGATTTATTTGTTTGTTTAGTTATTTATTAGATTTGTATTCCGCCTTTCTCCCCAAAGGGCACCCCAAGGCAGCTAACAATCAAAATTAAAATACAAAACAAAGTAAAATACAAATAGGTGTGAGACCACTTGGAATTATACAATTACAGTCGACCCTCCTTATCAGTGTGTTCGGGACCTGCAGATGTGACTCAGCGTGGGTCCAATACACGTCAGGAGGGCCTCGCTGTACCTCCCGGATGCCACCGGAAGAGCCTTCTGGGTTTACATGGTTTCTTGCGGGATGTGACCTGCCCGTCCCCTGTCCTTCTGTATTAGAGGCTCACTTGCTGCACTGCCCTCCTAAGGAATGCGCTTACGCTAGGCTCTGTGCCACGTGTCACGCTTTGGAGCAGGCAGTGAGGGCTGGCGCACGACAGTGAATATCGGTCACTCTGCTTTGAATGAGTCTGCCATCTGAAAAAGCAAAACGTGTGCTGGTTTCTCCTTGTGCAAGTCACAGGCTCTGCTGTTGCACAAGTTGTGAGCTCCAATGGCCTTGATGCGCCCAGGCACATGTAGTCTGCTCTGCGCTTGTGGGACATCGTTTGGGGGAGTTTATAAAGGAGCACGCCTTTGCCAATGTCTTCTCTCTCTCTCTCTCTCTCTCTCGCACTAATGCTTCCCTGCAATCTTTTGAAACTGTTGGTTTGTCTGTCTGTCTGTTTGATTAATCAGCTCTGTTTTCCTTTTAACGCCCTCGCTGCAGAATGACACAAATAGGAAAACCATTAACAGGAGTAACAGGGCTTCCGTGACGTTGGTGGATGCCCGTGATCCTAAACCCCAGCCTGTTGACTCCTGGGTCTAATTTGCATGCATGGTAGGTCCTTTTCACGGTACTCGGGGGCTTGCGATTAACTTGGTGTCGTTTTGCGCATGATCTGCCTTGCTGTGCATCCTCTCTGGCTACCTGGTTCCTTCGCAGGCAGACGCATTAAGGAGATGCTTGTGTGCTTTCTGTGTGATGTGCATTTCATGCAGCACCTTTGGACTCCAGGCCAAGCGCCTCTGGGTGGTGGGGAGGTGCAGAAACTAAGCCCCCCCCTGAGTTGCAGCCACCGCCAAGCAGTCCTCTGTATTAATCACATATGACTTGTTTTTTCCCTTTCTTTTTCAGGGCTAAAGTCCCCCTGCTTCTTTTTGGTTTTGTTTTTCTTCCCCTCCACTTAAAAGAAGACTCGACACACAGGATCTCATTCACCATCACTGCCATTCCAATTTGGAGAGCCTTGCCTTTTGAAACATGGAACCAAAACCAGGCGGCAAATTCAGGGTGGGTGGGTGGGGTGGGGGGATAGCGGGGTGACAACCATCAGGCAGTCCCAAAGCTGCATGCCTTACAGCCGGACCTTTTGTGCATTTTGAGAACCAGCTACGTTCCCCACTCCTCGTCATCGTCCCGTCCCCCCCCGGCCCTCCTGCAGGTGAAGACGGAACAGCAATCCAAGCATAGGTTGGGCAGAACAAGCCCTTTGCCAAGTCTTCTGTGTAGATGGTGCAAAGTAAGAGATGAAGGTCATGAGGTGGGAAAAGGAGAAGGAACAAAAATGTCATACGTGGAAGAGAAACTGCAGGATGTTCACAGTATAGATATAATCATGGAAAATAGCACTTTTTCATCCTCTTCATTTTTTTTTAAATTTTGAACTGTGAATTTTTGAGAAAAAAATAGTGTTGTTTTTATTTTATTTTATTTTTTGGGGGTGGCCTGATGTTGAGGTTTTATTCTGTGGTCCGCAGCAAGTTGCAGAATTGTTTTTGAGTGGAGTTTTGACGGCTTTTAACGACAGGAGAAAGAACCGCAAATGATGCGAAGCCTGACACCGGGTCTTGGTTCTGGAACTGCTTGGGGGACGTTGGCGTCGCAGTGTCGACGGGGGCTGTACAATCTGCTTGTGAAGGCGTTCTGTGTGTCACCCTGTGCTTGTGATATTATCACACGACATCCATTCTTTGGCCTTTTATTTTTTTAACTTCGGTAACAGTTCTGTTTCTACTTACAAGCGTACAAATGGTCAATCCAACTTTTTGCTTTCCCAAAAGAAATCCTTTGCTTGGATTGAGCAGGTGGACTTTTTGTTGAGGGTTGAAAACTGAGAGGATGTCCTCCTAAATTTTCAACGTGTTGATGCCCAGGTCGAAGGCATTTTGACTCTTCAGCACCGTAGGGGCCTCCCCTCCCGGAAGACGGAAAGGTCCCTTGCTAGGAGAATGTGATTAGAACACATCGCAAGGTGTCATCCCGAGTCTGTTGCTTTGGACAGTGACAAAGTGGACCCCAACCTCTTATTTTGGCTCCGATATTAACAGAGTGCTTCAAAAGATACTGTTTTTAAAAGCCACTCGGCATGGATATTTTTTGTCTGCAATTAGGATTGCACACTGTAGGAATGAAGGCATCCTACTTCTTTTGAAGTCTTCTCGAAGGTTGCTTTGGTTGCAGTGATCTTGAGCAAGACTTACAATGTTGGTGGATATATAATCATATCCCTTCTCCCCTATACTGTATACAGTGATTCTTTGTGCTTTAACCACATTAATTTCTTTGGGGTTTGGTCCAGTATAGACAGAAAATGAAAGCAGGATTCTAAATTTTTAATCTTACTTACACCTGATCTTTCTCTCTCTCTCTCTCTCTCTCTCTCTCCCTCTCCATACCCCCCACTTTTTCTTTTTTGTGAAAATTAGTTGGTTGCCATATTCACTTAAACGGTGTGACTGGAAAGCACATTTTTTTTTTTTTCCAATCCAGCAATTTCAATTTTTTGGGGTTTTCAGTGCCTGCTGTTTTCTTTGTAATTTAAAATGAAGGAGGGAGGGTGGGGGGAGGCGAGATACACATGGGGGAGGGGTTAAAATGAGAAAACGAAAAAAATTACTGTATTAGTTAAACATCTAACTTTTTGTAAAAAAAAAAATTTAAAAACCCTTTAAAAAAAAAGAAAAAAGGTAAAGAAGCAAGCATCGAGAGCTTTGTATCTTCTGGAGTAGAAAGAAAATAAAATTTGACATGAATTACATATATAAATATATATATCTATATCTATATATTGTTGTTGCAGAAAACAGGTTTGCCAAAACCGCGTAATGTTTGATTCAGGGAAAGACGGGTTTGGCACCCGGAACGGTTCGGACACAAGCATATACAACCCCTTTTCCCCTAACCCGTCTCACCCATTCTACAGTTGTAACCTCTGGGTCTTTCAGACAGCGGAGCAAAATCAAGTAGCGGTGATCTGTAGAAGGTAGGCCAGGCTGTCCCAAAGATCAAGGCAGATGGCGCTATCTAGATTCTAACCCGAGACCTCTTTGCGTCGGTGGTCTAAATGGCAAAGAGCTGGAACCAGATTTTACGCTAAAACAAAACCGTCTCGCTTCTAACAAATGGTGCTGTTTTCATACTACTACTCTTGATAAGCGACCACCCTTTTAACTGGGCTGTTAATGCTGAACACTTTTATATATATCATCTTTCAGGATCTTGTGTAATTCTTTTTGTATACAAAGGGAAGTGGTTGTTTTTTGTTTTCTTTTTTTTAATGCTTGTCCACAAGTAGCTGATAACAGAGTCTGTTTTGTTGCTTGTTTGACCCCTGCAAGAGAATGGTGATCATCTCTTTGTGTCCGTCTGTCCCTGGCTCCATTGCTATTTACAAAGGACTGGGTGCAAAAAATGCCCATGGAGGTTCTATTTGATGGCATTTCTTATCTCATAGCTGCCCTTTTCCTGACTACCCCAAGGCTCTTGTGCTTCAGACCAAGGAGAAAATCTTTACATCTTGAACAATAACCATTTGGGGCAAAGAGGGAGGAGGAAATGTTGATGGGGAGAAAGGGAAGACGACCAGCAATAGACAGGCATGACTTCTGGGGCACATATGCTATCAGTGGGTGCTTCTATAGGGCAAGCAGACCCCAGGTTGTGGGCCCAGTGGGCAGAGAGGACCTAGTAAAACTTCTGGTACAATTTGATTTTGATTGGTCAGGCCAGGGGAGAGGGGTAGGACTTCATGACTCTATTCAGTCCTGAAAGGCCATAGCTTTGCCAGGGTAAATCATATCACAAGTAGTAGTGTAGCAAGTGGGGGATGGGGGCGGTCCACCCTGGGTGACATGCCTTGGGGGTTGATAGGCGTGCCACCCAAGCACCTACCAAATGGTAGCCCGTGCCACATATGGCAGCAGTTGGACCCGCCCACCCAAGGCTGTTAATCCCCCCCCCCAAATGGCTGCCCCTGAAGCAATTTGGCAGTGAACACAATGACATCATCGTGCCACCACCGAGCCATTTCCGGGTGCCGCAAGTCACTTCTGGTGAGTAAGGGGGGTTGTCACAAAGCGTAGAGGGGTGACACTTGCCCCAGGCAGCACCCACATTGAAGACAAGAGGAAATACCAGGACTCTTGTTGGCCTAATTGATTTAAGGTGCCATATGTGGTGTTTCTGTTCGTGAAGGAGGCGGATATCTCACACCCCAAAGACCAACAAGCTTGACTTGTGTCATGCTTCCTTCCAGTAAAGTCAGGCCCATCAAACTGGTCTTAAACCTGTCTTAGTGCATGCTGTAGCCATGCTCTGAAGTGTCCTCGCTCGGAGAGATTGGGTCCAAAATACCATCGGCAAGCACATCCCCAGTTCTCTTGTCCGGATTAAAAACCACCCTGTCCAGAGTGGCAGCTGTAACAAACCAAAGCAGAGGCATTAGAGGAACTGAGTGAAGTTTCAAATGGTCCTTTCACTTGGTGCCGAGTTGGCTTTTACCAGTGCTTGTACCTTGTGACTTGCCGTCCCCCACTAGTTCTTTGTGTGGCTGCTAGTCCTTTGTGTCACTTTGGTGTGTCAGAGTTTCTTGTTGCTGTATCCCCCACCATAGGAGTAGTAGCTGAGTCAAGTGCTGGAGAAGCAGAACCTTAGCGACATGTGCCAGGGCTGCTATACTATTGGGAGCCCCTCCATTCTTGCTCTGTCCGGCGATGATCTTACTCTGCTTTTGTGTAGCAATAAGTAGGCATAAGTTGTACGCATCTTAGCAGACTCTTGCCAGGGTGTCCTTCCTGCATCCTTTCCCATGGGCAATGATGAAAAGAACACCCCTTTGAGAAGCCTTCTTATTGTGCATGTCATCTGTTTTTCTACAGACACCTGCTGGACCAGATAGCTAAAAATATTTCAAGGCATGGCATATTTCCAGATGTTTGGGGCTGACAGGAGAGCTGTGTCCATCACTGCCTGTTTGTCAGCCTCCAAGGGGTAGCTAGTGGCCACCAATGGCTAGTTAGGTGGACAAAGGATTGGAGTCATGTTGGTCAGCGGGAACCATCTTGTGCCTTTGGGACAAGACAGTAGGGTCTTTCCAAGTGTCTCTAGCTCAAACTGTGGCCTCCCCTGTCTTGGCGCTTTGGATCTTCTTAGCTTGGACCAGTGGTTCTCACACTTACCAGGGATCACAGTACCCCTGCAGCCACTTCTTCCTGGCTCAGTCAGGAAGAGCTCAGATCGTGCGAGATTTGGGCATTGCCATCTTCGATCTCGTGGGATTTTGCAAGATGGTGGCACCTGGGAATGCTGGTAGGATGGTTGTACAGGGACATTCTGCGGCACCCCTGTGTGTGCACTGGGGTGCCCCTAAGCGCACAGTTTGGGAACCACTGACCCGGGTGATCATTCAATCCCTGGTGATTCTTATTAGGCCATGTTGCTAACATGGATCAGGGCAGTGGTAAAATCAAATCACCAGTCCACATGAGTGACTATTTCCAGAGCTGGAGGATAGGTAGTTACACCAAAGAAAGTGGTCCTTTTGGTTGCAGTCACTTGTTGAGGTCAACACTGTCTCTTATATAAGAGACAAGATGAGAAGGGGGAGTTGCTGTGTTTCTCCTGAGAGAGTCGGAGCCCAGGTGAGAGTCAGCAAGTCTGGATATAAAAAGATCCCAGCTCTGTTTTTTCTTTTGTCTTGCAGAATCCACTCAAAATGGGACTTGTGCACTTAGCCTGTTGTGCCCCCAGGTGTGATGAATGGAACAGTTTGTGTTCAACACAATCTGAGTTTATTGTTTTTGTGTCTCTTGTGCTGTTGGTAAGCACCTTGGATGCTTTCTCAAGTGGACAGGCTGGGCAAAGACCCACAAACAATTTAAGTGTGAATAGTTGACTTCCCATAGTCAGTGTAAGAGAAAGATGCCAAGGGCCGTATGGGTTCCTTGATTTTGCAAGGTGCAGAATTTTGTACTTGGTACAGATTTCATCCTCATGTGAATTTGACTCACAGCAGGTGCCAAGCCATGGCTGGAGGGCCTCAGAGACCTTCTGGTCATGTCCAGGAGGTGTTCTGAGGTGCAAGGAGGTTGTGTGCAACCTCCCGGTTGCTTCTGAGAGGCACCTCCAGTTTTTCAGCCCCCTGCAGATTTGAATATCTGTGGATTATGGTCTCCATGGCGGGTCCTAGAATGGATGCCCCATAGATACTGAGTTTCCACTGTATAGTAGTATTTCCTCTTGGCAATCCAGAGTTTTGGAAGTCGCCGCCCTAATTTCAGCAGCGTAGATCCATCTTTCTGTCTGACAGTCTCATGGTTGTGATTAGATATGTCTGTGTGAGAGGGTGAGATCCATGTTCATGACTGAGTGGGGCAGTAAGTGACTTGTTCATTCAACTGGTTGAGGAGTTAGGTTCCACTGGGAGCTGCTTTCTTCTCAACCATATCTCAAGCGCGCAGGGCATGGAGTGGTCTGTGGTTGATGACTGTCAAGGAAGGCTTAAGTTGCAGGGAGAGTTGAAGTGAGAGAGTGTATTGGGTAAGGCAAGATCTAGTGCGGGGGTGTCAAACTAGTTTCATACAATGACTAGAATAGCACTCATAGCACCCTTTCCCCATCGTGTTCCGTGCTTTCTGAGGTTTCCTTCCATCTCTCCCTCCCAGAGCCTTAGCAGAAGGGGCAGTGCTGGGAGAGCCCAACTATCAAGGGGGGTGGATAAATAGCTTCCCGGACCGTCATCTGGCCTGCAGACCATATGTTTGACACCCCAATCTACAGCCTCTTGAGTAAGGTGGAATTCCCTAAAGGCCCCAATGACCAAGACTAGGAAAAGAATTGTGAACAGAGCAGGAAGGGGGAAAAAAAAAACCCTATTAATGGAGGCGTTCCAGAAAATAAATTAAGCATTTCAGATGTCCTCAGAAGCTGTGGTTGCCTCATGTATTGGGAAGGCCGGTTCTGGAGAGAGTGCAACAGAAGACACAAACTACCCCATTGCCTTGGATGGAGGGCAAGTGACATTATGCTCAAAAAGGGTCAGGTGTGGCAAACTTTCTGAACTGCTTCTATGAATAGAGATTTTGAAGCTGAAAAAGGTTCCAGGAGATCCAGACCTTTCTGGAAGCTTCTCTGCCCTGGGTAGGCACTCACTAAAGTCACTGTGCTAGAATCTTCTAGCCCTCTGTGCCTCCATGGGATTGGTGACAGGGATCCAATCCACATTAGGAAAAATGGCAGCAGATAGCAAAAGACTATCTCCAAGGGCATGCCAACGTCCTACATGCTGAGGTTGCTGTTCCCCATTCTAGCACAGCTGGGTGGCCTTATGCGCACAGGGTGAAGTGCATGGTGTTGTAGGAGGAGTTGAGAGGATTGAATCTGAATCAGGCAAATGGCAGCAGCTGGATGATGTCCCTTGAGCCTGGCCTATCCCTCCATTTTGTCAAGGCAGTTTTTGGACAATTGACAAGGCACATCGCACTGCCAGTGGGTGGCTCACATCCCTAACGTGCCCTACTAATATATGATCCTCTGCCAAACCCCTGTGGCACGCCTGCAAACCATTCTCAGTCCTATGGCACACGGGTTGAAAACCGCTGCTTTAGAACACACGGCGACCAAAACTCTCCATTGTGACAGCCATCCTGACTTCAACTGGATCCTCTACAATCCCCCATTGGTTTTTGTTTGTATGAATGCATCTTTTAGGTCAGCCAGGCAAGGCTGGCCAAGGGGCTTGATCGCACCTGGAAAAAGCAGAGGGTGGCCAGGAAAAAGAAGTGGGTCAAGAAATTCAGGGGAGAAGAATGTCTTGTTGAGAGAGGAGAAAGAAAGGCAGTTGTATAGCACTCATGGGATGCTTCTGCAGTCCTCCACCAGGTTAGCCGTGTCTGATGGGACGAACAACACAGAAGAAGAGCAGCATGTTGCACTGAATTACAGAATTCAGCTTCCTGGGAATCTCAGCTGAATTAAAAACCAAAAGCAGGCTTGATACCTGCATGATTGAGCCCAGAAGCTTGGCAGTTCTGATTTGAGACACTGCCATGGGCTCTAGTAGAGTTTTGGATGGTCTTTGGGCAGGAGTACATTGGCCTTCCTAGCAATGTGTTTGCCCCCCCCCATTGAATAGCTAAGAAAGAATACATGCTGCCAAATATGTAAATATATGCAAATGTGCTTAATTTACACAAACTACATCATTCACTTTCCCCGTTTGGCTACTGAGTTAATTCCCTATTTCTCATCAATACCAGAATTACCAGTGTGGTGTAAGACAGGTGTTGGGAGGGCTGTTATTCCCTAAGTTGAGGCATCTATTTGGCCTTTGGAGGAAGCTGGATGTGAGGTGAATGTGAGTCTTTGGCCCAGCAGGGCTTCTTTCAGGTTCTTCAGAATCATGGCTCAGGTTTAGTTCCATGGGAGTCTAGTTTTCTTGCCCTTCCATCTTACAACAGGCCGGATCTATAGTTATCATGCCAAATCTCCCGGCTTAGCCAACCAGCTCGACAAATCCGAGCTGTCTTCCCGGCTGTTAGTGATGGATGCTGTTGGTCAAACACTGCCTTGCCCTCCTTCCAAAACACTCACTATCAGCGTAGAAGATTCTCCGCATTGTCGTAAGGAGGGTGAGTACATCTTCTCCCACAATGCTCAGGGGTTCTCCAAGATGGAAAATACACCATAAGGAACAGTTTTATTGACAGAGGGGCCCACCGCTGCCACCGAAGCCCTGAATCTCGAGTCGGTTTAGAGCTCCAGGGAGGTTCCTGGAAAAAGAGGTGCCGACCTCAGAAGTCGAACTAAGAAAATAAACAAGTGGGTTACGCCAAGTCAGACCCTTGCTCGGTATTGGCTATGCTGACTTGCAGTACTTCACCATAGTGAAGCATTGGGAGGGCTCAGAGGCTTCTTCTGGGTCAACTCCTAGCCGGTGACCCACTGTCCTGGCCTCTGTGGGCCTCAGAATAGTCCACAGAAGCCACTTCCATTTTTCAGAGGCAGCTTCCAAAAACAGGAATTGGATTTCGGAGGCTTCTACAGGCCACAGATGCCAGGAGAGTGGGTTACCAGCCTGGTGCAACCTGGAAGAGACCTCCCTGGCACCACCAGGAATGTTGCGGAGGTTGAAGTGGGTTGTGGCGCTGTTACAATTGTGAACCACTTGGCTAGATCATCAGCAAGATACTCTAGGCCAGCAGGCTCCTCTATTCTACACTTCTCTTCTGTACCCCCCTTTTTTCAATTCCAGTAAGGTAGGGGCCAAGAAATGGTGGAGGTGGTGCTTGAGTAAGGGAAGACAGCACTTTTTAGTGCAACACCTCCAGTCCTGGGAGGTCTTCAGCTGGCCCTGCAAACACCCTCAACTTCAAGCAGCTCCCTGGTGAATCAGTAGCTAACGTGTGTTTGTAAAACTCCTGTGCCTTAAAATTTTCTTGGTAGGGGGACATTGGGGGTGGGGGGACAAACCCTAAATTTAAAGGAAAATCAACAGTGTGTGCTTCTGTAATCTTCCTCAACGTAACTGCTGTAATTTTAGACTGCACCGGTGGGGTGGAGGGGGCGTGGCGGCGCCCATGGTGGGATTCTTTTTGCATTGTGTTTACAACATTCTATAAAAATACAGACGGGTTTGGTTTGAAGACCAGGGGGCGGGAGGGGGGGGGGACAGATTATGCTTTCACAGAACCAATGTTTAACATAACCCGAATGTATTAATATTATTCTAGGAACGTTCCGTAACACAGACAAGTAGACTGCTTGTTGAAACCAGGTGTGTAGGTTTAACCATTTGGTGTGTTTTCAATAAACGATGCCTGGAATGAAGCTGTGTGGCCCTTGTTATTTTGGCCTGGGGCTAGGAATGTTTGAAGCCTTGAACGTTTGCTCCAGACGGTGGAGGATTCCTTCTGCGGTTGAGGGTTCACTGTAGGGTTGCCTGTTAGCCCCAAATCATACAGTGGGAAGGGGCCTAATAGATCATCTAGTCCAACCCCCTGCCTTAGGCAGGAAGTCCTCTTAGGAAATCACTCCGTGTCTTTAACTCTGTGGTTCCCAACCTTTATTCAAAGGTAAGGGAACTCATAATTCTTTGCGGTGCCTATAAATGGGGATGGTGACATGGTGGTGATGTCTCTCCCAGGTTCATGCCACCACCGACTGAGTAAAAAGGGGGGGGTTGTATTTAACTATATTTGGTGGCAGCGAGTACCCAGGTTTTGCAGCTGTTAGGTAAGTCCAAAACCCCTTTTTTTATTTAGACAGCATTGGCAGCACAAACTTGGGAGTGAAATAATCACTGTCCTGATGTCACTGCTGGGTTGTCGCACCCCTTATGCGGGAATATGCTGTTTCCTGCTGTCCCGGGGGAGTCATGACCCCCAGGTTGGGAAACACTGCTTCAGCTCTTTGCTTTTTTCTCAGGCATGTGGGCAGAAAAGGCTCATGTCTTTTGGGGCTCTGTTCCTGTGTTGGGAGACCCCCTCCCCAGTTCCAGACTTTTTTCCTCCCCAGTTTTTCAAGGGTTGGCATCACCAATCCCCACCTTAGAAATCTCATGTTTTGGACACAGGCAACCTGGCAGTCCAAATTCATGGTGGTTTCTGTCTCATCTAAAGTTCAGTCTTTTCTTGGACGTAAAGTGATCAGAGGAACATTTTTATTTCAGAAGAAGCTGTGACCTTGCCCAGCGTAGGGAAATCCTTGAAGTTCTGTCTCTTTCCCCATCCTGTGGGCACTTTGGAAATTCAGTAACAATAGATTTAAATCATGCTTAGATGAGCCTGCCACAGATCTATGAGCCGACATGGTCATTGAGGTAGATAGCTGCTGCCTGCGTTCCTCATTCTTGAACATACACAGCTGTCCCCGGGGCGCTCGAGGCAAGCGTTCTTCCCAGCTCTACCTGAAGATAGCAAGGATTAGATCTGGGATCTTCTGTAGTGCAACATGCATGCTCAATCCTTAAGCCAGTGTTTCCCAAACCTTTTCGACTAGCAGCTCCCTGGACTTTCTGGGTCATTGGCCACGGCTACCCATTAGTGCTACAATCCTATACATTGTATAAGGTGGCTGGTTTTCCATGAGGATTCTGCGGCTCCCCTGGCTTGTTTCTGCAGCTCCCCAGGGAGCCGCGGCTCACAGTTTGGGAACCACTGCTTTAAGCTGTTGTCATTAGGAAGGACTTCTACACATTTTATTTTGCCCTCTTCCTATTTAAGGCATCCTAAGATGCAGAGTTTCATTCCCTAGGGAGAAGTTATCTAGGCTCTTCCTGCATTGCCGTCTTTTTCCCAAAGTGGCCTTGTTGCTCAAATGACACAGGCAGTTGGAAGATGCATGTACTTTTGGGCGACCATAGAGAACTGGAAGATTAACCACACCGGCAGCTCAGCAGAGTGCCGACCCACAGTGATTGTCCTGCCACCGATCGCCCTGCGTGCTTCAGATCACCATGGGATTCGTGACATGGATTCCCAAGGTGGAAACCTGGCAAATCAGTGTGACGGAACACAAACATAAGAGGAAAAACCAAGAGGTGAGTGTGATCTAAAAGTCATTAGCTCTTCGTGCCCTATTTTCCACTGTTGCTCAGGGTGAATCTGAGCCACTTATTCCCACACCATTTTGATTTGATGTGTGTCTTTCCCAAGAGCTCAAGATTGTGTATCTGATCCCTTTATTGTCTGTTCAGCTTTGTAAGAGAGGTTATGCTCAGCCAAACGTAACCAGCCAAAGATCAGCCAGTGAACTTTGTGGCTAAACAGAAGGTTGAACTTGGATCCAGAATCTATACCAGCGCTTTTCAGCCAGTGGGGCTTGTACGAGTGGGTTTTCACAGTGTCGTAGGTAGGGCTTGGCCCCACTGCCGCATCTGCCTCAATCCCTCTGGAAGTGGTGATGCTCATCGAATGGGCACCCTCAAGGTCATCTAGTCCAACCCCCTACCTGTAGCAGGAATTCCTTCCAGAGCATCTCCAGCTGGTTCCTTTTGAGCCCCTGCTTGAAGATCTCCAGTGAGGGAGACTCCACCCCCTCCCTTAGCAATCTGTTCCCCTGCCAAACTGCCCTATCAAGAACTTTTTTACTGGTGTCCAGCCAGCATCTCATCTCATTATGTCATCAACTGCCCCTTAGTGTACATCTCTGCAGAGATAAAGCATCACGTCTTTTACTGTGCCTAGCGTTTTGGTACCTCCTTCCTATGAAAGTGGTATACAGTGTAAAATACAAGCTTCCCCCGTATCTGCGAAGATTCCATTCCAGGGGCCCCGTGGAGAAAGAAACCGTGGGTATGGGGGAACCCTATATAATAGCAGCCCCCCACAGCCATTAAGTTTGCTTTTCTGTAGTAGTGATTGCAGCATAGGTGTTTCTTGATTAAAAGGGGGACATACGTGGTTAACTGAAGAACATGATGTGTAGACAAGCAGCCTGGACACTATTGGGAGGACTAACTGAACATTAACAGGAAGCAGGACAGAATGTTTCTCTGTTACAGGTACGGGCTTGCCCCCGTATCTGTGGGAGTTCCGTTCTGGAACACCCTGTGGTTAAGTGGAACCGCAGACGTGGACGAGTGCCTTCCCCTTTGCCCTCGGAGGGTCCTCTGAGCCCAGGAGAGGTCTGCGAACTAGACTGAGCCCTAGAGTTAAAAAATGTCACTTCTGATTTCTCTGACATTTTTCATGCCTTATAAGGCATTGGGAGGCCCAGGAGAAATGACTTTTTTTTAAGCTTTAGAGCTCAGTCTGAATCCAGCAGAGGCCACAGACAGATGTCTGGGGTTCAGAAGACCCTCCGGAGGGGGCGAACGCAGGGGGATGATGGAATCCACGGATATGGCGGCCCTCCTGTAGTGTAATGGATGGGGGAGGAACCACGGATAACTGAAACAGCTGATACAGATACGGGGGACCCACCTGTACTAAAGCAAAAAAAACTTTTTTTAAGTGATGACGAATTGTAAGGGCAGAGTCATCTTAGGCCACTGGCTGACGAGTCTCAGGCATGAGATTTCGGTTTGATAAACTTCCCCAGCGTTCTGGTGCGCAAGAATGCTCCCACCTTGTTTTTCTTCCTAGATGCACTCACATAGCCATGAGCCACAGAGGCTGCCTCTAGGACACTGAGTGAGCACAGACACGTCCCTTTCGACACATTTGACCTTTCGCAGCTGTCAGAGCAGGTTCGTTTTTGAGCTCATCACAGGCTGGTTGCGTTGGAGAGCAGAGGCCCAGAGGTCAGCGGTTAACCCGGGAGCCACAGGCATGAAATAACAGTGCCCTGGTTGGTTGCAGGGTCCACCAATCTCTGGTCTTCTGCTGCGTTCACTCCAACAATATTCACAGGGGTTGTTTTGGCATAGGAGTTAGAGGGAAAGTTTTTCCAGGCAGGACAGAGCCCCGGTTTCTTGCTTGCATTTCATTTTGTTTCTTTCTAGCACTTTGCAAATCTACAGTTCACATGCACCCAAAGATCAGCCCAAGAATAATGGCGGGATGAGGCGACACCACAAGGGCCAACACATCACCAGAAGTGGCAGGTCAAGGGAGACATCTCGCAAATGGAAGCGGGTCAGTGGTTGTGGCTGCCTCTTTCTTCAGCTATCTTTCCAACCCAACAGGCAGACAACATGATGTTCAGTGGCTTGGCATCTGCAGATTTCATTATCCATGGAGGCCAAGCCCACAGCTGGAGGGCCTCAGAGGACCTCCTGGCTCACGGTGGAGACTTCAGTTGCATCTGGAGGTGATCTGAGGCACAGGGGTTGTTTTGGCATAGGAGTTAGAGGGAAAGGCTGCAATCCAAACCACACTTTCCTGAGAGTAAGCCCCATTGAACAAAATAGGACTTACTTCTGAGTAGACCTGGTTAGGAGTGTGCCCAAAGTTTCTCTGTGCAGGACTGTGTCTGAGGTCCAGTTTCTCAGAAAACCTCCTAGATGCGACCAGAGGTCCCCTGGAGATAGAAGGATTGATGGTCAGCCAGCTGCCCTCTCTCTCTCTCTCTCATTAAGGAGGTTATTGTTAAAGGACTGTTTTAAACTGATTTTAAAGGGATGCATTTTTCCCTTTCTCCAGGGATCAGCACGTTCCTTCTCATTTGCAGCGGCCGTTCGTGTTGAGTCAAATCCGTGTATAAATAGGCTGGACCTGTATAGACAGAAGTTATACTGTAGTTCAGGGAGGTTTTTCATGACCTGTTGATATTCTGACTGATTTGTTTTTTCTTGAACTGACCTTGAAAATCTGTTCTGTGTTGGAGGAACAGAAGAACTGTGACCTCGTGTTATCTTTCATTTCCCCAGATTAAAGTTAGGACAGCCACATGAGCCAAACACTGTGATGTCCTCTCTTGAACTCTTTCGATGAGGAGTAGTCTGGATTGCTCAGCATTACAAACATCAGTGCATAGCCCTTGAAAGTCTAATCAATGTGTGGTCAGCTGGAAGTCTCTGCAAAGCCCACAAATGGAGCATAGCACGTGGATCAAAGGTTGCAAGAAGCATATTTTTAGGTAAGCAATGACTACAGCGGGCCTTCCTCATCCATGGGTTCAGCGCCCATGGATTTGACACAGCACAAGTGCTGACCCATGTTGGAGGGCCTCACTTGTCCTGGATGCAGCCAGAAGGGTCTTCCAATGTCCCGGTGTTCTGAGGCATGGAGAGGTCACAAGCAGCCTCCTCGGACCTCAGGAGGCTTCCTGGAGGCTGGAAGTGCCTTTCAGAGGCCTTCTAAGGTCTGTGGAGGCAGCACATGACCTCCCCAGGCCTCAGAACACCTCCTGGACATGACAGGGAGACAGTCCTGGTTGCATCCGGGAGATCCTCAAAGCCCTCCTCGTGCATTCCATTATCCATGGGTATCAGTATCCGCAGAGAGTCCGGCGACAGATCCCCACAGATACCAGGGGCCAACTGTACTTGTCATATTATACTATTAGTTTAAGTTTATAGAGGTGGAAAGGAAACAAGACAGTTTTATTTCACATCTCTTTGTTTTGGAGGGATAACCTGTTTTCTTAGCCGACCTCCGTATGTCCTTAGCATGTAAATTTCTGGTGTATTTTATTCACAACTGCTTTATTTATTGAGCTTAGCAAGGTGGTTGTATCACATACCCTCAGAGCACGGTAAATACTTATTCCCCACTGCAGTGCACTGAAATAAATCCTCCCTCTCTCTCCCTCTCCCCCTTCCAATGAGTTAATTAAACCAATCAAGGGTCCCTTGGATAAAGGGAGAGCAGTAAAGCAATTGTCTCGGAAGTGACCCAATCTTTCTCTCCTGTGTTGAAAGATCATTAGCAGCAAGGCCCATCCAATATTGGCGAATTGATTTTAATTAACCTTAGGAGTGGTTTGGATCAACTGCCTGAAACATACAGTGCTACTTGGAGTATTTTGACGTTTGAATCGTTTAGTGGTGCTTTCCAAATTGATATATTTTCAACAAAAAAAAACAGGGGAGGAACCCATGGTAACTGGATTTGAGGGCAGCCCATCATAAGAACATAATACCAGAACCAGGGGACATCCACTTAAATTGAGTGGCAGGAGAGTTAGTATAGACAAAATATTTCTTAACCTAGCATGTCATTAGTCTGTGGAACTCCTTGCCACAGGATGTAGTGATGGCATCTGGCCTAGATGCCTTTTAAAAGGGGACTGGACAATTTTATGGAGGAAAAGTTCAGCACAGGTTACAAGCCATGATGGATATGTGTAACCTCCTGGTTTTAGAAGTAGGCTGTTCTGGACCCAACTCTCCAACGATTTCTACACCAAGTTACATACAGCCTTGGCAGGTTCCACTTTTCTAGCACAATCAGTTGCTGCTATTCTTGGAGGGAAACTGACATCTTTCGTCTCACCAAATATTTTGCTCCTTTCCCCCCAGGCTTTGCAGTGCAGTGAGTAGGTGGTCCCTGTCCCCGATTTCATGGTCAGGGACAGCTCAGAAATCTCAGACTCTCTTTATCAGTTAGAGACGTAAAGTCCGCTGGCTTTTCTGACTTTAGGAAAAACACACACAAAGTCCAAACAGGTACAAAAGTTCATTTTCTTGGTCCTAGACTAAGTAGTGCACATTAGCCACAAGCATAAAGATAACCAAATTCATCAGCCCCCTAGCCTATTTAGACTCCAGCTCTCCCTACAGCTGAGTTTCCTTATCTATAGCCGTCTCAGCCTAGCTGGCTCCTTTCACTGGCCTCAAATTACAGAAAGTTAAAGCTGACACATGGATAGGACTAAGGTGCGTGTTCACACAGACACCATTGAGAAGAGTAGGTGAATGCTAGTAACATGCTCTCTCCCTTTTTCATCCCAGGTAGATGGCCTTCTCCATTGCGTCCTCTGCCTTCATGTACTCCAGGTGCGAATGGAAGGTGGTACATTCGAAACGTTCGTTGTTACGGATGTACTTGACAAACTCCGGCGCGCCGGGGAAGATGATGTTGTCGGCCAGCAGAATGGTGCCTTTCCGCAGCAGGCCGCATTCCTAAGAAAAAGGAAATTAAATTACAGATGAGGGACTGACCGTTTTAAGGGCGAAGATGGAGAAATTGCATCATCCTGGCAAGACACAGGGAACTGGACATTCTAGCAGAGGCAGTGAAGTAAAAGCTGGATGTAGCCCAGAACCTCCTCTTGTTTGTTCTCCAACAGCGTTGTGTGTATGGCTAATCAAGTGGGATTCCCAATGGAGTCTTCGGGCCCAGTCCTATCCAACTTTCCAGCACTGGCGCAGCCACAATGCAGCCTCAAAGTAAGGGAACAAATGATCCCATGCCTTGAGGAGGCCTCTGAACTGCCTTCCCACTACAGGATGCAGCGCATGCCCCATGGGCACAGCTGCACCAACACTGGAAAGTTGGATTGGATTGGGCCCTTAGTTTCCCTAAGGAGTGGGTGTCCCTAAGGAGTCTTAGATTCAGACACAGGAGGGAGGGTGCAGGTACGTGCCAGACTGTGGCCAGCTGTGTGCAGAAGGAAGAGAGATGGGAAAGTGTCTTAGTTCCCTCCTTAGAATTACTGCCAAAAAAAAGGACAAAGCAAAGAGGGTTCAAATATCTGATGTCTCCCTTAAGGATGACTGTGCAGTGGGTTTAAAAGAGAACGTGTATGGACAACAGAACAACAGCTGTGAAGTGAGATATGTACGGGGGGGGGGGCTGCAGTGTGTGAGAGAGGTGGAGCGGATTTGTAGAAACATGGAGGTGGTGCTGGAATGTGTACACAGAAGGAAGAAAGGTTGGAGAGCTGGCTGACCTCCCACCCCCGAATTCCTGTTCTGCAGAGCTCTACCAGCAACCTGCCATGCAAATATTTGTCAATAGATTTTGTGCTTCTCAATAAACTTTGCATCATTCTTTTCTGCTCTGCATTCCTCTTCATTTTTAAACATGGGACGCATGGAGCCTGCCCCAGCAGACCTTTAAACATCTCACCTGGCACAGGAAAAACATCCTAGCAAGTACAAGGGGAAAGCAAGGTGCCCTCTGGTGCAGTTCAATAGTCAGGCTGTGTGTACTGAAAGCCACTGAAAGCTTCCACTTATAGCTGCACTTTTTCCACAGCACATGATACTCAAGGCCACAGGTCATAGTGATGACCACTGCTTTTGATTGACACTCTGTTGCACTTTTCCGGCATTCTGCTGAGCTGCGTCACTCAGTATTTAAGTATTTCTGTGCCGCTTTTCTCTGTTGTTGCACAGCACTCAAGGTGGTTTACGCAGCCAGACCACCCTTCTTCAGTGGGGTTTTTACAGTATTGTTCTGTGAGCAGATCTCACAAAACCCACAGAACCATCATCCTGGCTGTGCTCTGCACTTTCAAGCTTCCACAGTAGCCACGGTCTGTGTTCAAGACGTTACCCGACTCGTTCCACTCTCTCAGCAGATTTCCCCTCCATCCAAAGTGTCCCACCCAAATTTGAGACCACAGCTGAACCTGCTTCTGCCTTCTTGAGAGGCAGGCCACTCAACCACCAGACCACACCTCCTGCCCTGTTCCACATGCAGAAGGTTCCGGTCCCACTCCTTGGCACCTCAGGTTCAGCAAAGACAACCCCTGCCAAAAACCTAAGCTGCAGCATGGAATCCCAGACGCAGCAGCCCCCTTTCTGCACAAAAAATCACTCCCACTTACTTCCATCAGGATGGTGTCTGGGGCGTATCGCTCCTTCCAGTGATCCAGAAAGACAAAATCTAGTTTGTCCACCTCATATTTTTTCCTCAGCTGTGGGATGATGATTTCTGAGTGGCCCTCAATGACTGTCACCTGAAAGATAAGATGAGTTGTGTTACTGCACACTCCAGTACTTGTTCACTGCTTTGGTTAAGTGCCCTGGTGTCAGAACATCAGCCACATCACAGCCTCAGGACTTGGGACACCTTTAATAACACCACAATACTAATGGCCTCAGTTATTTCCTTCCAAAATCCTTTCCTTCACCATGCACATTATAAATGGTATGACCTTCCTCCTGCTAAAGGGGAAACACAAACTCCCTATTCTACCCACAATGGAAATCCACACTGGAAACTGAGCTTGGCTGGAAATCACAATAGAACACTGAAGAAGCTCCAATCCTTTTCTGCGGAGGGCAAAGAATATGGAATTAGGTGGTAGACAGATGCTAGATACATACAAAGATGCTAGATGATGAAGGGCGCAATTCTAAACCCTTATGTCAGTGCTTTCTAGAACTGGCACAGCAGTGCCAATGGGACTTGTGCTGCATCCTGCAGTTGGGTATCACTCACGGAGGCCTCCTCAAAGGAAGGGAATGTTTGTTACCTCAGAGCTGCATTGCACTTATGTCAGTGCTGGAAAGCACTGACATAAGGGGTTAGGATTGCGCTCTAAATGACTAGCATATTAGATGCTGGGTGCTAAATAGAAGCTAGACAGACACATGCTAGATAAGCAGATGCTAACTAGATACATCTAATCAGTCTAGGACAAAGTGGTCAACCTTTTAATTCTAGGGCTCCTGAACCTTTAACAATTGTGTAAATTGTATAAAGGTCCAGGAGCCCTAAAGTTCAAAGTTTGGCCATCCCTGACCTAGGATTTAGTATTAATAATCCTATTTAGTAGCTAGATAGCACGTGTCTATCTAGCATTTGTTTAGCACCTAACCATGAATTTAACACCTATATCTAGCATCTATTCGCTACACAGGCCAACACACATTTTGCTGTCTTAAAAGTTAGACCTATTCCTGGGTATATTTGGGGTGCCGATTCCAAAAATGCCATCCATTTTGTCCTGTCACATCTAGTTTCTGAGATGGGTTAGTGAACAGTTCAAGCATTTGTAAGGAAAACCTACACCATGGCTTCCTCCTGAGAAAGCTGCTTGAACCTTTCACTAACGAGGCTATGCCGTATCTCAGAAACTAGACATGATAGAGCAAAATGGATGCCATTTTTTTAAAATCAGCAACCTAAATTCAAATAAAACTACCATAAATTTTGAGAAAACATTTTTCTGACCTTCAGTTTCACAGGCCTGTGTTACCTCTCTCTAGCAAGTATTAATCTGTGTAGCAGCTACTTAGCAGTGGCATCACTAGGGACTGTGTCACCCAGTGCAGGAGGCCTGTGCGTCACCCCCGTGGTGGACCAAGTCCCATGCAGTGGGCAGGGCCATGCCGAAGGCAGTGGGTATGGTGATGCACCATTGCCCCACCTCCAGTGGTTCTTTTGCTATAACTATTGGTAGAAGAGAGATATTTCATTGCATTCATTGCTATAACATGATGGTATCATTCTGAAGTACCAAGATCTAAAAATTTTGGCCAGAAGTGGTGTCACCACAACACATCCCCTAGAGACACCACTGCAACTTAGCATCTATTAACTATCATCTATACTTAGCATCTACCTAGAATCTACTATTTAGTATTAACAATATATTTAGTATCTATTCAGCATGAAGATGGCTGCTAGATAGATATATCTAGCAAGTATACATGCTATATAGAGAGTTGGCTGTCCCTCCAAACCAAACCTCTGGGATATTGCCTTGCCAGAGCAGAATAGGAGCTTAACTGCCATGGGACCAGGATGGTGTAGTGGTTTGGGTGTTAGATCTAGAAGATCCAGGTTCAAATCCCCACTCAGCCATGAAGCTGCCTAGATGACCTTGGGCCAGTCACCATCTCCCCGTTTCACCTATCTCACAGGGTTGTTGTGAGGACAAAAGGAGGGGGGAACCATATACACCACACTGAGTTCACCACACTGAGTGAGGAAAAGTGGTATAAAAATGTGGGAAATAAATGAATGAATGAATGAATAAACCTTTATTAGGCATAGAGAAATAAATAGTAAACACATTCTGCAACTATGGCCCCACCAATACAGCCACATACCAGGGATGATTAGTAGTTGCACTCAACATGGACTAGATGACCTCTATAGCCCCTTACCACTATCATTCTAACACAGTTTGACCACCTGTTGAGTCCAGTAACCTAATTAGGAGTGCCCCCCCCCACTTTCCTCTTCCCCATACTAGCTGGGGTTGCTGAAAGAGAGAGAAACCCCATAATGTGTTCACTACAAGTCCCTGCAAGAAAAGCAGTAAACGCTTTCTAAATATTTATTTGTACATCCCAACAGCCTGCTGTCTTGGTGTTCTTGCAGGCCACATGGGTCAAGCAGACATAGCCTGTCCAGTTGTTTCAGAGCTCACACATTCCACGTCAACAGGCCTGGAACCACGGGAGGGATTTTTGTGCTGACGGTCTGAGAAACAAACTGTCTGCCAAACTAAGAATTGCACAAAAGACCAGCAACTGGTCAACATCCAGATTACAGCTGGCAGATTTCTTTGGTGACAGAATCACAGAGCAGAGATGGAAGCAAAACATTAAAAAGCCCCCTACATCTTCCTGTCTAGCACGAAGGTGTCAACATCCTGTCCACTTCCTTCCCTTTCCTCTTCACATCACTCTCTGTACTGCATAACTGAAGGCAAATATTGGTTGTGTACATCTTTTCCTCACTCTTCCAGGCAGGAGAGTGAATCCCTCCATCTCTTCCTTCAACATCTTGGCAAGAGGGCAAAAGGTAAGCAAGACTTGCCGAGGCCTAAATATTGCCAGGTTATGGGGTTAGGGAAATCATTTAAGTTGAGATTGTGATTTATTTCATTGGATAGATTTCATTAGCCTGGAGAAATGAGATTTCATTATCCTGGATACAATAGTGCTCTTCAAAGACCTGAATAGAGCTTGTAACCACAGCTATAGGTTACCTAGTTGCAAATAGCCCAGGGATTTTCAACGTTTTTCATCTCATGGCACACTGAGAAGGTGCTAAAATTGTCAAGGCACACCATCAGATTTTTGACAATTAACAAGGCACACCATACAAGGCTCACATCCCCTAATGGTCCAACTAATATATGACCCTCCCCCACACTGCCACGGCATATCTATGGACCTTTGGTGGCATGCAAATGTGCCACAGCACTGTAATTGAAAATCACTGATGAAGCCAGTTGCTGTCATAGCAAAAGAGGATCACGCTTTCATCTCCTGCTTGTGGCCATCCCAGAGGCAGCTGTTGGGTCACTGCAGCGAAACAGCATGTTGTGCTAGATGGGCCCGTGGTCCTGATCTGGCAGAGCTCTTCTAAATGATCACCTACATTCTTAGTGTGCAAGAGAACCTTCTTTGGAAGCCAATCCTACACATGTTTACTCAGAAGTCAGTCCAGTCTGCATGATGTGGTTTCGTCAAGTACTACCTCGCATTACGTATAATGCTTTGAGATCAATGAGACTTCCTCCTGATGGCACAAGCGTGCCAATGGTGGTTGCAGTCTTACTTCCTTGGGAGTAAGCTCCATTAAATGCAAACTTGGACTTGCTTCTGAGTAAACATGTATAGTGAACTGGCCGTGAAAGACACAAATAACTAGAATTGTGTTTTTTAAGGTATTGCCAGTGACATTCTTGTACCTGCCACAAAATAATACCACAGATACCTTCTGGAAGTTATGAAATACTATGTGTGCAATAACTGTCACCCAATATTTAAAATGGTGTTGTGTAGAGGCTACTAGACTGAGCTACAAATCAGGATTTCTGGAGTTCAAATTTTGCCCCTACCATGAACTCATCAGTGACCTTGGGCAAGTTTTTGCAACTCAACCTCAGTCTTCCCTGTGTGCAATATGGGCATAATCCTTTATAGAGTTGCCATAAGGAGTACGTCAAGATACTGCACATGAGACGCTATACCAGGGGTGGGCAGACTTTCGACTTTAGGGATCCTGAACCTTTAACAATTGTACAGAAGTGGGAATTTCAGCAGGTACAGCTTGTCATCTCACAGATGACAAGCTGCACCTGCTGAAATTCTCTCCCCCGCACAATTGTTAAAGTCCAGGATCCCTAAAATTGAAAGTTTGCACACCCATGCGCTTTACAAAGGCTACATATTCTTATTTTACATTTGTATGAAATATTTTAAATGAGATCCAGGCTGGCAACAACCCACAACTCACAAATCAGATTCTGGAATACTGGATACACTGAGAGCAAAATACCTCTTCCAGTTAAGGGGTGTTGGAAAAGGGAACAAACTCTGACATAAACTGATAACTTGTATTGATCTGAAGAGAGAGGCAGCCAGCAGTGGCTGTGAACGCTGAACAAACATAGCTGGGAAAACAGCCGAGAATGACTTGTGCCAGGCAGAGACAGCTGGATCTTCAGCTACAGGAAAAGAAGCTGAGGAAAGAAACCAAGAAAAACTAAAGTAGGTACAAACTGAAGGAAAAGTTCTTGCAAGTTTCATCTAGCACAGCAAGATGCTAAATCCTCCCAACTTCTCTCCTAATTGCTATCTATTGTGCATGCCAGGGTTGATGACTCCTTTTGGCCTGGCCTGCATGACCTGCCAATCATTTTGAATGGACAGCCCTGCTTCTTGCATTGCAAGAGACCCCCCCCCCCAACCATGCATCATTTAATGTCTCAATCATTATTCCCCCTCCATGACAGGGGAGGGGGACGTTGTCTGAATTTAAAATCTTCAGGAATAGCTCCAGCCAGCATTGGCAATCTGACAATCTGGTGTCTTTCTAGAGCAAGACTTCAACAGGCAAGACTTCTATTGGCTGACAACTCCAGTTGAAGTTATTGCCAGAGATGGTTTTTATTTTCCCTGTGTTGGAGATTCCTGGATCTCCATGTTTAAAAACCCCCAAGTTGCTTTCAGTGGCCACTTGGAGTTTGATGCAGACTCCTGGACCCCCCCAGGCCAGTCCTGGAGGGCTGGCAACTCTCTGCACAGGTGGAGTGCTTTACCTGTGGAATGCCTGCCTAACTATTGTGCATGCCAGGGGTTGGGGGGGGGGTTGCTTTCAGTGGCCACCAGGAGTTGGATGCAGACTCCTGGACCCCCCAGGCCAGTCCTGGAGGGCTGGCACCCCTGTGCACAAGTGGGGTGCTGCACCTGTGGAATGCCTGCATAACAGAGCCTCTTAAAGGCACAGCAGCCCAGCCACGGCCGTTTTCTGAGTTCCCCCCCAATCCAGCCTTGCACAGAGGGGAGCAAGAGAGCCCAGGCCACCCCCAAGCCCCCCACCCCAGGGAACCCCCATACCTGACATGCAGCGCCTTGTACGGCAGAGCCAGGGCTCCCACTAGAGGCGTGACCGTCCCCTCCAGAGCGCCGCCATGTTGTACGGCAAGGGGCTACGGAAGCCGACGAGGTTAATATCAGGACCCCTAACACGCCGCCTGCTCCGCAGCCACTCCAGCTGTTTGGAGGCCAGGGCTGTCTAAGCAAAGTGCCTGATGGCTGCTCAGCAGCCAGAGAGCAAAGCTGCCCCCAGGAAACAGAGCTTCCCCTCCCTGGATGGGTGAGTGAGAGGGAGGGGCTCTGAAGGATGGCAGATGGAGGGCACAGCCCAGGGGGAGGGGCTGAGGGGGGAGGGGGGGAAGGTTGCCACTGTGTTTCTCTGCCAGGGTGCCTGCCCCTCTGGCAGGCAGCTATCCAACAGGTGCAGCTTAATAGGGGGGAGGAGAAGGTGCTGCTGGAGAATGCAGGCAGGAAGGAGGGGAAAAGGTTGCCACTGTGTTTCTGTGCTAGGGTGCCTGCCCCTCTGGCAGGCAGCTATCCAACAGGTGCAGCTTAATGGGGGGAAGGAGAAGGTGCGCAGTGCCGGAGAAGCAGAACCTTAGCGATGTGTGCCAGGGCTGCTATACTATTGGGAGCCCTTCTGTTCTTGCTCTGTCTGGTGATGATCTTACTCTGCTTTTGCGTAGCAATAAGTAGGCATAAGTTGATGATGCTGAGGAGCCTGGGTGGACATCCGATCTTGGGGAGAATCTTGAAGAGGCCGCCCCTGCTGACCAGGTCTAAAGCCTTCGTGAGATCTATGAAGGCTATAAAGAATGGCTGTCGTTGTTCCCTGCATTTCTCCTGCAGCTGTCTAAGGGAGAATACCATATCAGTGGTGGTCACTACAACTCTTAAGAAGGAGATTTGCACCCAATAAGGAAAACTGTAAGTGTGAACCTACATTAAGGAGAGTGGCAGAAGAAGTGGTCAGAGCTTACATTAGAGACATTCTATGGGGATAGACCTCTTCTACACAAGGCATTATTGCCAATAGAAAACATCCATGAAGTGTCAACTACAGCAATGCTGCCGTCTTCTACTGCCACAGGATATTTGTGCACCAACGTTGCCAGCCAAGTGCCACAATGTACAATGGGGTTAACAAGACAACCTCCCACCTTACTGCTAACTTAATAAAGACTGTCTCAAATACTGAGGCTGGAAAGAAATTCAGGAATAAAACCCAGAAACCACGATCAGTGGAATGTTACTTGCAAAAGGCAAGAAAACGGATGCAGAAGGCAGGTGTTATGACAACCAGAGGCCTAGAAGCACTCACATATATGGACACTGGCTAACACTGTTCAAGGACAAGAACCAAAGGTGTTCCTTGTATGAGGGAGAAATGCACAATGGTCAGACACCAAAGAAGACTGGTGAGCAGAAACAACTGCCAGAAGATTTGGCATTATCGACATGCGTCACTGCAGGAGAGTGCTAATGTTCCAGTTCCAAAGTCCTGAGCTTCGTGATCACTCTGAGCCAGGAGAGAACGTCTGCTTACAGAGCATCTGCCTACAGCTGCAATAAGAACTCCTACACAACAACCTTGCGAATGACCTGCTCCAAGGAGGTGGTGGGTCTCAAGGAACAGTGTAGGGATGAAGGACCATCTGGATGACGGAGCACTGCATCTCCAGAAACTCTTGTGCTAATCAGGCACCAGCGCATCTTCACTGCCTGCTTGAAAACAGACCAACACCTGTAGTCATTGCAGAGTCTTTTCTTTAAGCATTTGGAGCTTGTTTTCAGAGATTGACCCCCCCTATTTTATCTTGGTTCTTGGGGCTGGAGAGGCCTGGACAATGCTTCACGTTCAATTCACAGCCTTACCTCAAAAGAAGCAAGCTTCCAAAAGAAACAGAGGGGAAGAGATTGAAGATATACTTGGGAGGGCTTGACTTAGGGCCCAATCCTATCCAATTTTCCGGTGCCAGTACTGCTGTGCCAATGGGTCTTGCACTGCATCTTGTGGTGGAGAAGCAGTCACAGAGGACTCTTTAAGGTATGGGAACATTTGTTCCCTTACCTTGAGGCTGCATTGGATAGGATGAAATTGGATAGGATTGGGCTCTAAGTTGTTGCTGTTAACTATGCATTCTTTAAACTGTTATATATGCCACTGTAACTTCGTGCCTCATTAGCTAATTACCAGGAAAAAGGGAAATTGAAAAAGAGAAGCATTTAATTTTTCAAGAGGGGGATTGAGTGAGAGTACATTATAAAACAAGTTGAATGAAATGTATTCTGTCATGAGACATTTTAGAGACCCCCATCATGAGCTGTAGTGCCAAAAGGGCAAAAGACTGGGAAGCAGGATAATCCCTTGTTCCTCCTTTGTCTTCCAGAGAAGGGTAAATAAGTAAATGAAGGAATGACTCCTCCTGCCTCAGGGGCAAACGCAAACAATGAGTAGACAATGGAACATTTAGGGAAGAACTTTGTGTTGCAAGAATATGAGGGGCTGCAAGAAGGAACTTGCTAAGTCCTTCAAACAGTTAAGTGGGGGCATGGACTGATTTTAGATATCATTCCTGGAAGACCTCAGAAGGACCCAGGTAAATGAGATATGGAGAACATAAGAATAGCCCCACTGGATCAGGCCATAGGCCCATCTAGTCCAGCTTCCTGTATCTCACAGCGGCCCACCAAAGATATTACTAGTCTAGTAATACTAGTCTAGGCCCACTAGATATTACTAGTCTACCAAGGAAAAGACAAGAGCTAACCTATAATCCCTCTTCCTGGAAGGAAGTAAAATAGGCAATGATATATTTACTAGTAATAAGCAACTATGTACAAATAACACATTAAGAATGTGCTGCATGGACCTTTTGAATGTATAAAAAGCTGGTGAAAGAGACGGTTGGCACACAAGCCTTTTAGGCACCAACCAACTTGCGTCCTTGTATTGCAATATAAGATTTTTAAAACCCAGAGCTGATATTTTTGCTTATTTCTTTCCGCACACCGGGCAGAATCCTCATTCCCTATGCTTCCTCTCACAAAACGGTCATGACGTCACTTCCGGTGGGTCCTGACAGATTCTCATTCTAAAAAGTCGTGCTAAATGTGTGAGAACCACTGGATTAGAGTTTGGAGAACATCAGAATCTCAGAGCCTTGGAAATGCATAGTCATACGGCAGGAACATGGCAAATGCAATTTCTTTAGAACAGGGATGGCCAACCTTTCAACTCTTGGGCTCCTGGACTTTTAACAAGTATGGAGAGGAGAGAATTTCAGTAGGTGCAGCTTCTCGCCTCACAGATGGCTACTGTACTTCAAAGTACAGTTTAAGACCGCAGGGAAGCCTCAGAAGGATTCCCCAGTCAGTCTTAAGGCCACACAAGGCTCCATCGCACTAGAATGGTATGGGGCACTTGGTGCATCGGGGGCGGCAGCATCTCCTGGGAGGGTGGCTTCACGGACATTTGCCCCAAGAGTGGGGAAGGGTAAGTCCACCTGCCAATGTTAGGGGACATTCACTCAAATTGAGTGTTGGGAGTAGGAACACACAAAAGATAGTATTTTTTGCCCAGTGTATAATTAATCTGTGCAACTCAGCCATGATGGGGTATCTGCAACTTCCTGGTTTTTAGAAGTAGACCGTCTCTGAATGCCAGATGCAAGGGAGTAGCAACAGGATGCGGTTCTCTTGTCGTCTTGTGTGCTCCTTGAGGTCTCTGATGGGCCACTGTGAGATGCAGGAAGCTGGGCTAGGTTTGGCCTGATCCAGCAGGGCTTATGTTCTAATTCATGCTTGGTCCATGTGGCCAAGGGGTTTCTTCTGCAAGAACCCCTATGTGCAAATGGCACAGAAGTCAATGTTGACAATAGGGCAGGTCTAGATCGGCGGCTAAATAGCTCTTTGGTGACTTGTATGTTTAGATGCACCTAGTCAATCTAGAAAACCTACTACGAAACGGACCCTCCAGCTTTGCTCCTGCCCTCTGCCCCCGACCAACCCCCTCCTCATTCATATCAACTGGTTGTAGCCAGCCTGGATCGGGGAATCCAATGGCAACTTGCCTAATACTGGCAGGCATGCAGAAAAAGCACATTCCTGTTTACTGAACCGTGTGTGCGATGCTGAATTGAAACTTCAGCACTTTGTACACCCCAGAGGTGTTATAATTATATGCCGAACAGATGGGAAGCTGTGTAAACAGCCCTTGGGGGCCAGAGTTGTACCCGGCTGGGTTGCTTAGTTCCAGCTAGCAAGTTGTTCCTGAGAGCACAAGCTGAGTCAGTGCAGAAGTGCGCAGGACCTGGCAAACGCAAGGCTCCAGCGTGTTCCCGTTTCCCGGTCACTGTTCCTGGAAAAATCACTGTATTTTGTCTCAGTTGGCAGAGATCCCTTTGCCATAGCTCAGTGGCACAGCACATCTCTTGTGTGCAAAAGGTCATGGGTTCAATCTCTGATAGCATCTCCCAGAACGGCAGAGAAAAATTCCTGTCTCAACCCCCCCCCCCCAGAGAACTGCTGCCAACCAGAGTTGACAGTCCTCACCTAGATGGACTGCTAGTCTCTGACTTGGTAGAAGACAGTGTCCAATGTTTAGGCTATGATCATGGTCATTCTGCAGCATTCAGCTCCCTCCTCAAGGTCTCTAGAAGCTTAGTGGGCAGGTGGATGGCTGTATCTTGTCTCTAGCACACATGTCAGTAGGTGCATGAACACCAGGGTGCCGTATGGTTTTCAGCTGGCCTTTTTACCCCCTCAGTGTGCTGATACCAGGTTACTGGTGGCAAAGCCCAGCATTCCTCACCGACCAATTGGTCTGATCCCCACCAATCCACTAGAGCAGGGGTGCCCAAACCCCAGCCCTGGGGCCACTTGCAGCCCTTGAAGTGTCTCAATGCAGCCCTCAGGGAGCCCCCAGTCTCCAATGAGCCCTCTGGAGATTTGTTGGAGCCCGTACTGGCCCGACGCAACTGCTCTCAGCGCGAGGGCGACTGCTTGACCTCTCGCGTGAGCTGTGGGATGAGGGCTCCCTCCACTGCTTGCTGTTTCACATCTATGATGCAGTAGCAGCAGCAAAGGAAAGGCCAGCCTTGCTTTGTGCAAGGCCTTTTATAGGCCTTGAGCTATTGCAAGACCTTCATTCAATCATATAAGTTCATCTTTAATATATTCTTTTATGTAAACTTATGTAAATTTATTCAAATTTTAAATGTAAATTAATTCTCCCTCCCCCCACCCACAAAGTCAGAGAGACGATGTGGCCCTCCTGCCAAAAACCTTGGACACCCCTGCACTAGAACAGAGGTTGCACACCCCCCCCAACTTGGTCACGAAGCCTCATTTGGGGGATCGTGGCAACCTTTCAGAGCCTGTGCAAGACAGGGCTTGGAGCCAATCCAGTGAGGATGCTGACTGATCAGAACTGAGTTATTGATATAAACTCGCACAGCCGCTTCTCACCATCTTGCCCTGCAGCTCCTCAAGCCAGCCCTGCTCAGGCGGCTAACCTCACTGGGTTGTTGTGAAGACACCTGGGGAAACAGGGTGGGCAAGGTGGGGGTGAAGACAGGTAGGGCAGGTCCTGGGAGTGAGGCAGGATCAGCAGAGGATTCCAAGTCTCATATTTTATTTATTTATTGGGGCTGTGGCCCCAAAATTGTCACTGAACTGGGGGCCCCTGTAATGCTGCAGAGGTTTCTGGGGGGGCGCTCTGCTTTGTAGATGGAGAGCCAGCTGCAGTAGTGGCCTAGGGGCCCAATCCTATCCAATTTTCCAGTGCCGGTGCAGTTGTGCCAATGGGGTATGTGCTGCATCTTGTGGTGGAGGGGTGTCGTATACTTTGTCACACTCCCAGGGTTTTGGGGTGCTCAGAGTTGTTGGTTCTGAACCTTAGAGCCCTCAAAGATCCCTGTTCGGTAGTACTGCCACCACCCTGTAAGAGCCAGTGTCTCAGTCCAGGGATACCGAGACCCTCTAGGCTTAACTATATCCCTTGTAGGCACTGAGCACTTTCTTTACTTAAAGTCTCAGTCTTCAAGTTACTAGTCCACAATGAGGATTTTTGGTAGCTTGCTGAATGGCTAAGCAGGATTCTGAACCTTTGTCCCCAACAGACAATGAACCAACATGGCAAAAAGATTTTTACTTTATTAAGTACATAGGGTTACAAAAAGTTACAAAAGGCAGCAAATGCTAGAGGCATAAAAACTTCTAGGAAACATATCAGCATAAAACCACAAAGCTAACTGGCTAACTCTATTATTCTCTAACTGTCACCTGGGTCAGCTTCTTTTGTAGATCATCCTCAGGTCAGTTACCTGTGAGGCCAGATGGTCCTGGCGAGGCAGGATGTGCACCCACCACCTATCTCACCAAGAGACAAAGACCAAAGACCCTGTCCTCCGGAAGTGGGGCTGGATGCTAGCCCTCTCAGCTCTTCCCTCCCCCCTGGAGATCTACAGCTGCATTCCATCCTTGATGGGCATCTTTCTGGCTGCCTAGGTGCTACATTATCACCTTCCATTGAGTTGTAAATTCCTAGCAGCTAGGAACTGCAAGCCACTTCTGCATTACCCTCTTAGCTTGGTTCAGGCTTTACATGTTACTAGGCCTAAACTGTACATATTCATGACAAGGGGCAGTCACTGGAGCATTCTTAAGGTATGGGAACATGTGTTCCCTTACCACAGGGCTGCATTGTGGCCACACCGGAGATAGAAAGTTGGATAGGATTGGGTTCCAAGTCTCTTGGCCAACCTATGTCACTGTTTCCACTGACACTGGGGGGTGGGGGGGGCAGCTCAGCTAGAACCTCAGCCAAAAGATTCCTGAATCGTTCAGGCAGCCTGTGTCTTAATTAGCCTGAACCCCTTGATTGAGTCCCAGTGAGGTTGGCAAGGGAAGCCAGTGTTGGAAGCGCTTCTTTTCCAATCCTTAATGGCTTTGCATGATCTGGGCCTTGCACACTTGGCATGTGCCCAACACCACCTACACCAGTCCAAAAACACACCGAGCAACTGAGCAACAGCCAGGAAGCTGGGCCAGGTTGTGGCTTGCCCCAGGGAACTACTGGCATCTTTTTGAAGGAGGCACCTGGGGAAGTATGCTTTGCCTGCTGTCGCCCCTCCCGAAGCATTTCATGGTTGCTGGCGATTGGCCCCATGTCAGCCAGCCGTGCGCTGTTCTCATTGGCGCAGTGCTAGCAAGAACATGCGGCTTCTGTTGGCTGGAAGCCCAGCACAGACAGCTGCAACTTACCGCAACAAACTTTGGAACAGCAAAACGAACGTTAGCCTTTTTCTTTTTTTGTAATCTGCTCAAAATTGCACCCAGATTGAAGAGCTCATTCTAGGAAGTGTATCTAGAAGGCATACCTGCATTGTTGTTGTTTTAGCCCGTCTCTAACCCAAGGAGTAAGTACTATCTTGGCTCAGGAACCAGTGGAGGGCGAGGGGTACTGCAGAGTTTCAATAATGTTCTGTAGGGGAGAAGGTATGTCTTGATCCTTGGTGTGACAGTTACATTGTAAGTGTCTGGCATTGGGTTGTGACATTGCTGACTTCATTTGAGAATGTGTTGTTTATGGTTTCTGTTTGTTGCGCATACTCTGATCTCATCTGATCTCGGAAGCTAAGCAGGGTTAGGCCTGGTTAGGATGGGAGACCGCCTGGGAATACTGGGTGCTATAGGCTGATACCATAGTCTTTCGAGACTGAAGGTTGCCAACCATGTACTTCTTGTAAGCCGTCTGGAGTGCCCCTTCTTTGGGGAGAAAGGTGGGGTGTAAATTGGCTAAGTAAATAATAACACAGGCCAACAATTATTTTGTTGTCTTAACAAGTTAGACCTGGTTGGCAACCTTCAGTCTCGAAAGACTATGGTCTAAGCCTACAGCACCCGGTATTCCCAGGCGGTCTCCCATCCAAGTACTAACCAGGCCCGACCCTGCTTAGCTTCCGAGATCAGACAAGATCGGGAGATAGTGTTCAGTATAAGGAGATGGCTGGCAACCTTCAGTCTCGAAAGGCTATGGTATAAGCCTGCAGCACCCGGTATTCCCAGGCGGTCTCCCATCCAAGTACTAACCAGGCCGGACCCTGCTTAGCTTCCAAGATCAGACGAGATTGGGCATGTGCAGGGTAACAGTTGCATTCTTGGGTATATTTGGGCTGCTGAATCAAAAAGTGGCATAGGTTTTTCCCGGTTAGTTCTAGTTGGGGGGGAGGGTATGGCACAGCCACCTTATATGCAGATTCAAGCAGCTTCCTCTATAAGGAAGCTGATGCCATGTCTTCCTCACAAGGAAGCTGCTTGTATTGGCGTATATGATGGCTGTGCCGTAACCCCAAAACTAGAATGAATTGGGCACAACCAATGCTATTTTTGGGTTCAGCACCTTTGAAAGAGGCAAGCTCTGGGCCAGAAGGGAAGGAGGGTGCAGAGCAGAGATGAGCAACCAGAGAAGCTTTGACATCACTCCAGGAACAGTTATGGGATAAGCTGCCTATAAGTGCATAACAGCTTTCTTTGGTGGTGGAGTACAGTAGGCCCTTCTTACCTGTGGATGCTGAGCCCACACCACAGAGGGTCTCAGAACGCCTCCCGGACACAACTGGATGTTGCCATGGCATACCGGAAGTGGCTTCCAGTTCCAGAGGCCTTCTGAAGAGGCTGGGAGGCTGGCGGGACTTCCAGAGGGCCAGGTGTGGACTCCAGGTGAGTAATTGTGGTGCCACACCAGCCCTCTTTGGATTCCATATCTACAGATTTTGGTATCCGTGGATTTCAGTAGCTGTGGGATGGGGGTGTGTGTCCTGGAATGGGTCCCTGGTGGATACCGAGGGCCCACTGTAATCGCGGGGGACTGGTACTGGGATTGGTACTTGTTGGAAAGCCCCTGTCTGAGTCCAACCCTTTAGATCCCACAACACACTCTTTGAATGAATTGCTCCACCTTGTGCAAAGCTCGCTGAGATTCTTCTGTTAGTGATTAAATTTCAGGCCTGTCAAGCACATGCTGACCTTTGGACGCTTTCTCTAACATCCTGACGGCCTGGTGGCCCAAGCCAATCTGTTACCCTTAAGCAGGTCACCCAACAGCTTTCTAAGAAGCAGCAGCAGAGGAAATGTGGAGACCCTTTCCTACTAAGCCTCAGTAATGGAGCTGGAGGAGGAAGAAGTGAGTACCCCACCCATCCTGGGGCAGAGACCAGGGAGGTGGCATGCAGGTGGGTGCGGGCTATGGGGCACTCACCCACCAGCGTGGCCCAACCCACCACTTGAAGTGGTCGATCCAGGCAGCCTCATAGATGGCAGCCTAACAGAGCCTTATAACATTTGGCTATTGATCCGTCTGGTCTAGAATGTCTGGCAAATAATACAGGCCTACAGAAAAGCACACAGTCATTTTTTTTTTTTTAGTTTCCAAGGATGTTTGAGTGAATTTAGGATATTTTTGGGGTGCCAAATCCAAAAATGTCATTGGTTTTGCCTGATTGGCTTTAGTTTCAGGGATGCGTTGTAACCACCGTATATGTTGATTCAAGCAGCTTCCTCGTGAAGAAGCCGACACCATGAGGTCCTCATGAGAAGGCTGTTTGAATCGGCACATAAGGTGGCTATACCGTATCCCCAAAACTAGAGTCAAGCGGACAAAACGGAGGCCATTTTTGGATTCAGCGCCCCAAATATTCTTAAGAACAGGCCAAACTTTTAAGACAGCAAAATGTGTGTAGGACCTGTGTAATAAACAATTTTTGTGTTATATGTTTAATGTTTCTTATATAATTCAGCGGCTTTGATTCCAACAGCGATCTTAGTTTTGTGTTTTGTTTTGTTTTTGGTAAATCATTAACACTTTTTGGTTACCTTAAATTTTGTGTTTATATCTATCCTATTGCCTAATACAGGGGTGGCCAACCTTTCAATTTTAGGACTCCTGGACCTTAACAGTTGTGTCGAAGAGGGAATTTCAGCAGGTCCAGCTGGTCTCACAGATGACAAGCTGCACAGCTTAAATTCCTTCCTTCAGTTGTTAAAGATCCAGGAGTCCTAAAGTTGAAAAGTTGACCACTCTGGCCAAAAGCATTGTAATACACACTGTATCATACAATTGTGTAATGTGCATTTGTGGCTTAGACAGTGTTTCTCAAACTAGGTGGGTCGTGAGCCAATTTCAGGTGGGTCCCCATTCATTTCAATATTCTATTGAAATAGACTTGGTGCTACCATGGTATGTGACTGCATTTGGGGAAATGTTACAGATCCATACTTTTAACAAGCTATTATGTATATGCTTTTAACAATGACAGTAAATGGGATTGACTCCTGGGTAAGTGTGGGTAGGACTGAAGCCTAGGATTGTTAAAAAATTTTCTGGTTGATGATGTCACTTCCAGTCATGACATCATTTCTGGTGGGTCCTGACAGATTCTCATTCTAAAACGTGGGTCTTGATACTAAAAGTTTGAGAACCACTGGGTTAAGCTATTGATGCTACACCATTTTTGAAATCCTCGCACCAAACTTAATAAAGAAATATTAAAATATTCAGATATTCAAATGTTGTTATACAATGTTATTAGCAACAGTTCTTTCCCAGCTCCAGTGCCCACGATTTTTTTAACTGGAAAAAAGCTGGAGATTGGATCTAGAGCCTTCTACCTGCCCAGCCGACGAACTTCCTGCGGCGACTCTGCTTTTATGTAGCAAGGTTGGCCCTGGGATGAATTTGGCCCTTACCTGAGCTCCTGTCCCTGGTGCGGTAACCAAGTAACAAGACAGTATCTTGGCAGAGAGAAATACAAGCAGAGCCTTTAAGAAGCAGCTTACATGACTTGGACGCTGTTCCTTTTAGAGAGCTGTGTGTTGCTATTGGAACCTGTAAGCTGCTTTAGCAATGTGATCAAATGCAGTAGAGAGCACTGCAGGCTTGGGAACAGCTGTCAAAAACGAAGTCCATCCCGTGTAACACCGAGGGGAAGAAAAGATCAGGGCAGACGGTTCCCACGCTGTTCGGAAAGGTACATCTCTAACTTTTCCTTGTTTGCAGATTTGGTATGCTGAATTATTTTGTGGTTAAAGCATGCTTCTATTTAGGAAGGGGGTCAGGAGAAGAAAGAGGAAGAAGGAAAAGAGCAAAGCTTTTCTTTTCCGTTCATGACCTCATGTAATCTTCAAGCAGAGCAGAAGCAAAGCAGAACATTTTTTTAAAAATACATCCGTTGCACGTCAGTGGCACTTCCCAAGAGGTGAACGAAAATTGCTGTGTTAAATCAGAAAATGTTTTGGATGGATATGATCCGCGATGGTGGAATCTAGCACGGTTTTGCTAGACAAGTTGGTAAAATGTGCCTTGAGAGGGTTTCATGATGGGCTGCTGAGTTGGCTTTAACTCCTGGCTGGCTTTCTTCTTCAAAAGCTTCTGCTGTAATCTGCTTGTCTTGGGGAAGGCAAAGCAGGCAAGAGATCTCCCCCCCCCCCCACAGCTGTGAACATGAGGGGTACAGCTTCTGCCCCTTGCAGGGACCTCATACAGGCTTTTGCTGGAACTGTTACAGTCTCCCTAGTTGTGCGAACAAAACCCCCCTCTGTTTAAAGTTGCGAGCCTTTCCAAGAGGGAATTTCCTTTCTCAAGGCATCTGCAGTTTCTGCTTGTGCAGCTGCCCCTCTGGAAATAACTCTGGATATGTGTGAGTGTGGTTTTTCTATATCTGAGACTTGCCTTATTTTTGGAGGGTGTCAAGTCGATCACCTCAACCTGCCCCATAAACGTATGCCTTGCAGTTGGAGATTCTTGTTTCTGCTGAACTTAGTGTGTGTCATTTGTGATTATGTGATTTTTTTTGCACAGTGCAGTTTATTATTATCTTTATTTCCTATGTCAGTTTCCAAAAACATCAGTCCGAGACGGCAGTTTGAATGTTAAGTGTTCTCGTTGCTTTCAGTGGAATATTCAAAAAAACCATTGGATAAAACCACAGGGGACATCCCCATAGCCTGTAAGGTTTGGAGAGCCCAGCTGCATTTGGTCCTTTAGTGGCTTATGTTTCTTCTGTTGCAGCTTTAAGAAATGTGCTTTTATTTATTTTATTTTTTTAAGCAACAGAGCAAATGCTTATAAAATTGCTGTGCAGGGAAGTGAGTAGTATATTTTCATGTCCTGCTAAAAGAGAGTTTTAATCAGGGCCCAGATCTTCCTTGCATGTGCTTTCGTGTACAGGTGGAATTACAAGGTTGATTGGCTCTGTTGCCTGGAGAAAATTTTAAATTGTCCCTTGGGAGCATATTTATCCATAAGGACCTGGATTTAGAATTCTGTTGTGAGTCCCTTTCCTTCTTCTCCACCCCATGTATGTGACTAACAAGAGCCAGGATGGTGTCGTGATTCTGGAGTTAGGCTTAGAACTGGGAGATCAAGATTCAAGTCCTCACCCAGGTTCCTGGGTGACCTTGGGCCAGTCACTCTCACAGCTTTACCTGCCTCGCAGGGTTGTTGTGAGGACAAATGGAGGTAACCATGTCTGACATCCAGAGCTCTTTTGAGGAAAGGCAGTACGGAAATGTGAAAAATAAATACATGCTTGTACGCACGTTTACTCAGATGTTAGTATGATTGTGTTCAATGGGGCCTCCTCCCAGGTCTGTCTGTGTAGCCTTGTGGTGTAAAGGATGCAGTTCCATTTGCATCTGTTTGGAAGCCTGTCTCCCTGAACTCAGTGGCGCTTACTTCCAAGTAAATAAATAATAGGACTGCTCAGAAAACTCAGATTCTGAAAATGTTGCACAGAGAGAAGCTTATAAATTAAGCCAAGTGTGCAGTTGCACAATTGCAACTTGTGGATCTAGTTCTTGCTTTGTGTCTAGGCATGGGAAGTTGGCAAAGAACAGTTTAGGGGAAGGGCTGGTTGGCTCTGTGGCGCAACCCATGTTTTGTCTGCAGAAATTGGCAGTTTCAGTTCCTGGCATCTGTAGGTGGGGAAGAGAAAAATTTGTGTCTTGAACTCTGGAGAGCCTGGATGACCTAAAGATCTAATTCTATGCAAAGCAGTTTCCTAAGAAAAACACCCAGATTAGAAGTCCTGCAGGGCTCTCAATGGTGATTGCACTCAGGTCTTGAAATCTAACCATGAGATCTGGAATCTTAAGCTCTTATTTAAGGAGCTTTCTCACTCCTAGCAAAAGCCTTAATTGTCTGGCCTCTTCTTGCCGTCTTCTGAAAAAGGAATATAACTGCCCCTCCCCCCCACGTCCTTCAGCTTTTAGAAAGTATATTTTTTTGCATCTAAAACTCAATTAAAAAAAAATGGTTTGGAAGGCCTCCTCTTTTCTGTTGTCTTGGTAATGAAGTTTTAATTTACAAAATTGGGGGAGAGGAGAACAGTGTGATTTCTCGTCTTCTGTGCTCAAGGTCCTCTGCATGGAAAAATGTATCTGGTTTCATTTGTGAGCTATTGAGAAGCCGGGACCTTGATAACAACTGAAAGTGCGAGCAAAACAGACTTCCTTACTATAGGAAAAAAAATGGTTTAATTTCCTTTCACCTATTTGAAGTCAAGATAAGTCTCCTCTGTATTGTTCCCTAACAATGCCTTCCCTATTGTGAATTGCTACAGCAGTGTCTTCCCAGAAAAATCATCCGCTTTTTTGGGCAGTCAAAAGGTCTCCTGGTTTTCCCTCATGGCTAAAACGGAACCATCCAAGGGTAGGGGTGTCTCATGGTAATTCACAAGACTCTTCTCCTTACTAGTATTCCTGTTGTTTAGCTCGGAAGTAAACCCATGACCCTTTGAACAAGAATACAGGAGGGCTCCCGTATCTGTGGATCAGGTATCCGCGAATTCAGTTGTCTGCAGATGCAGGGCTTCTCTGTGTGCCCATTAACTTAGTTTAGGTCCTTACCCTGAGTAAAAATGTTCTTCCTTATTCAGGCACTGCAACGGATCCCCCACAGATATGGGGCCCTGCCTGTAATTTGCTTGCAAGTCTAGGTTTCTCGTGGTAGCTGCTTTACCGATGCGTTTGTTTAGCTCGGTATCGAGAGAAAGAGTGTCGGAGATCGTTGAGCCAAGGTACACAAAGTCATGGACAACCTCCAGTTCATGTGCAGAGATTGTAATGCAGGGAGGTGAGTCCACATCCTGAACCATGACCTGTGTTTTCTTCAGGCTGATTGTCAGTCCAAAATCTTGGCAGGCCTTGCTAAAACTCTCCATGAGCTGCTGGAGATCTTTGGCAGAGTGGGTAGTGATAGCTGCATCGTCGGCAAAGAGGAAGTCACGCAGACATTTCAGCTGGACTTTGGACTTTGCTCTCAGTCTGGAGAGGTTGAAGAGCTTTCCATCTGATCTACCACGTTTTCCAGACTCACAAAGAGAGTCTGGTCCAACAAGAAGCTGACGGAACATACCAAGATCCAGGTCTACAGAGCTTGCGTCCTGAGTACACTTCTGTACTGCAGCGAGTCATGGACTCTTCACTCACAACAGGAGAGGAAACTGAATGCTTTCCACATGCGCTGCCTCCGACGTATTCTCGGCATCACCTGGCAGAAAAAAGTTCCAAACAATACAGTCCTGGAACGTGCTGGAATCCCTAGCATGTATGCACTGCTGAAACAGAGACGCCTGCGTTGGCTCGGTCATGTCGTGAGAATGGATGATGGCCGGATCCCAAAGGATCTCCTCTATGGAGAACTCGTGCAAGGAAAGCGCCCTACAGGTAGACCACAGCTGCGATACAAGGACATTTGCAAGAGGGATCTGAAGGCCTTAGGAGTGGACCTCAACAAGTGGGAAACCCTGGCCTCTGAGCGGCCCGCTTGGAGGCAGGCTGTGCAACATGGCCTTTCCCAGTTTGAAGAGACACTTGGCCAACAGTCTGAGGCAAAGAGGCAAAGAAGGAAGGCCCATAGCCAGGGAGACAGGCCAGGGACAGACTGCACTTGCTCCCAGTGTGGAAGGGATTGTCACTCCTGAATCGGCCTTTTCAGCCACACTAGACGCTGTGCCAGAACCACCTTTCAGAGCGCGATACCATAGTCTTTCGAGACTGAAGGTTGCCAACTACACACCTAGGTTTCTCGAATGGGCTAGGAATTTACACCTTTTCATCTATACTCCTGTCTCGCGTATACTTTTCTGTCGTATCTCTGGGGCTTCCGACTCTCCAAGATGAACTTGGTGTCTCCTGGGATAGGCTTTGATCTCCAGGTGACTACCGAAGCAGTCCTGGAGATTTGAACAGGGCCTAATTATTTGCTTAATTATTATTGCTGAAGCATTTGTATGCTCTTGCTCTCCCTTTGGGGAGGGGACTCAGGGTGGCTTTACAATATCAATGAAAACCCAGATAAATGTCCACAATTTGATCTTGGGGAGCTTGCTGGAAAGGGGATGTTTGACACAATCCACCCTGCTGTTATTGATCTGAATTGTGGTCAGCTCAAAGTTGCCTTTGCTGTGCTCTTGATGGAGTGGTGGTGGTAATATTAGAACAGCCCTGGTGGGTTGGATGGGGGTCTAATCCAATATTCTTTTCCCACCACAAAGGCTAACCGATCAATGGAAATTGGCAAGCAAGAGGTGGAAGTGCCATACATATATTTACACACTCCTTCCCTCCCTTGCAGCTGGTATTCAGAGGCACACTGAATGCAGTGTGCTGCTTTGGAAGTAGCACATAGCCACCTGTTGATTTGCATACTGGGAAATCCATGAAAATGTCTGTTGTTTGACATGGTTTATATCAATGGTTCTCAAACTTTTTAGTACTGGGACCCACTTTTTAAAATGATGCTCTATCAGGACCTACTAACTTTACGAGACTTTAGGAAAAAAGGTGCTCTAGAAAGAAATAATAGTTACTTATTTACAAGCAATACTTTATCTATTTGCAAAAAACCTGGACCCATTTCTCAGGATGAGGCAGCCTTAATGAAGAGCCTCAAGGCTTGAGGGGCTAAGTGATGTGACCCGGTCTTCACCTGCCCTCACTATCTGTCATTGATAGACTTGGGGGGGGGGGGACGCACTAGGAAAAAAGGATATTCAAGCATTTATCTTCCTATATTTACACAGGCTTGCAAACTGCAGGAGCTCAGCTCTTTGCAGGGCAGTTAGCAGCTGAGTTTTGAATAGCGTCAGGGCTTGAGACTATTAATAATTTGATCTTCCCATCACCCATGTTTTAGTGAGGCTCTGCAGGACCCACTGGGAATTGAGTCACTGTCTACCAAGTGGGTCCCGATGCACAGTTCGAGAAACGCTGGTTTACATCCATGGTGCTTGCTACTGAATTGACTGTGTAGTTGATACTTTATGTGGCTATCAGGTGATGACCTGGTCTCTTTTCTTGGCTGGGACTGTTAGAGTTTGGTCTGGTCGTGTTACACTCTTCCAAAGCTGCACCAAAGAATGCATGCGTGTCTCTGTGTGTGAGTGCACACACATTTTAATTTGTGCCTGTTGGATTTGCAATGGCTGTTGGCGACTGTGAGTTATTGAAAGAACTAATTAATTTTGCAGTGCCTTTTTGAAAAGCAAACGCAGGGTATAATTATTATGACACTGAATCTTATTGCATTGTGCTGCGGAGGACTTGGTCATTAGCAGTAACAGCTCTACAATGAGATCAAGAGCACTGTCCCGGAGGCAATGTTCACAGCCCTCTTTTTCTGTTACCATCAATACCACTGGGCTGACGGGGAACTCCTTTAGTGGGAAAAGGAGACTGGGGTATGTGTGTTTTCCCAAGCGTTCCTTGGGTTTGGGTGGACTAATAAAACCTAGACTGGATTTTAAATGCTTGTATAATGCTGTAGTACTAATCGCAAGTCCTGGGGGAATTTTGTAATAAACTTTCAGCACCGAACGGGCTCTTGGCAGATGCAATATACATAAAAAATGATATTGTAGTTGGATGCCATATCGTTGGCTCTCAGCCTTGGGGAATAATTTATTTCACTGAAAAAGTAATTTAGGACTAGCCCAAGTCTTCTAGATGCCTGATAAGCCCAATGGCAGTAAGAAGAGCCCCGCTGGATCAGGCCAAAGGCTGTCTAGCTCAGCTTCCTATATCTCACAGTGGTCCACTACACAAGACAACAAGAGCCCTGTATCCTGCATCTGGCATTCAGAGATAGCCTGCTCTTAAAACCAGGAAGTTGCACATACCCCATCATGGCTTGTAACCTGTGATGGACTTCTAGAAATCTGTCCAGTCCCCTTTTTGAGGCATCTAGGCCAGACACCATCACCGTATACTGTGGCAAGGAGTTCCATGGATTAATCTCATGCTTTGTCAGTACCATCTCATGTGCACGTGTCACGTGCATGTGTAAGAGCATGCTCCTACACACTGTGTGTATCATCGACAGGGAAATATTCTTGTGTGCACCTCTGTTGAAATAGATCAAAGTTGCACAAGAACATAGTACACAGGAGCTCTTCTGGATTAGACCAGAGGGTCCTTCAGGAAGAACCAAGTGTGCCTCTCCTTTTGACCAGATCTCATTTGCTTTTGTGTTCCAGTGCTAGGACACAATGATTAACACCTGCCTCCCTCTTAGACAGCATGCCAGAGACTCCATCACACCTGAGCTTTTTTTCTCTTCCTTGAATGTTTATTTTATAATGCAACCTTTCTTTAGTTGCTTCTAAACCTTGCCCAAACCAAGATTTTGAGTTCCTTGGGGATAGGTCCACTAACAGGTGGGAGGAAAAAAAAGACTGTCACCTGCTCTGATCCCATGGGATAGAGCAGGATATAAATAGAAGTATTAATAATTGCTAGTGTTGTGAGCTACCCTGGTGGCCCCTGTGGGGATAGACGGGTGGGATAGAAATATCTTTAAAGTATTTACATTTTGTATCCCATTCTTCTGCTAAGGACCACAAAACAGCACGCACGGTTTCTTCCCCTATTTATCCTCACAACCTTAAGCCTCTTGCTGGGCATTTGGGCCTCAATTTTGAGTAACCTGTCTCTTCCTATTCATGCAGCAATCTGCACCTGTGTGCATAAATGTGTCTGGACCGTGGCACTCGTGAAGAATTAACTAGCAGTGGTGCAGTAATTTTTCTAAAATGCAGGAGTTCATCATAGCCATGCTCCCCAAAACTGAAACAACAAAATCTCATCGTTTGAGGAAATAAAATGAAAATGGGAAGATGAAAATGAAAACAGCTACAACTAAGGCTGCAGTCCTATCCACGTTTACCTGAGAACAAGCCCCATTGACTCAGTGGCTCAGTTCAGTTCAGTAAGACCTTTATTGGCATAAAATACAGAGAAAGAACAAAACAAAACAAAAATATACAAAGACAACACAACATAAACATCCGTCTTTTCCCCACACACTGCCCAGAGTCCCAGGGCTCTGCCTGGCTATTACCCCAGATAAAAAGGAAGTGACCTTATCCAGGGTCTCAGAATCAGGTGTGGCAAGGAGAGACTGAAGCATGATTGAGTCCTCCCAGCCCTCCCACCAGTGGCATGCTGTGCCTTGTCAATTGTCAAAAAAACCCCAAGAAACTGATGGTGTGCCTTGACCATTTTAGTGCCTTTTTAGTGTGCCATGAGATGAAAAAGGTTGAAAATTGCTGCGTTAACGTATGCCCCTAGGCAAATGTCTCAGGTTACCTCCTCCTGAGCCTCATTTCTCATCTCAGCTAGGATCCTTTGGGGGGGGGAAAAGTTTCAGAGGTAGCACCAGGGCAGTCCTACTGCAGGAGAGGTTCTCAATCTCAGCTACACCCCTGGTAACCAGGCTGTTTTTGATGGGCAAGGCAAGTTGGCATTGCAGCACCACGGATAGCACAAGGGGAACCAGCTGCTCCAACAAGGGTCAGCCCTTAAGAGTCAACCTTAAGAACCTGCATGCTCTGCCTCCGTGCCTAAAGAATGCCAAGGGGTGTTCAGGTGTGCAGGCGCTGGGGAATGCGCAGTTCCTGGGAGGGGCTGGTTCTTTGCACGGTGTGGTTTCTGGGCACCCCTATTGTGAGCTTTGAGGCTCGCGCCCAGCATTGGGGCGAGAGACTGGCTCTAATAGTGTTCTCAGGATCAGGCTCAAGCAGAGGCATCAATGCTCATTGCATCACCCTCATGGGCACTGGCACCCCTAGGCATGTTTACTCAGAAGTATGCCCCATTTTAGTCAATGGGGCTTACTTCCAGGAAAGTGCAGATAGGATTGTATGGCAGCTGGTTCCCGTTGGGGACTTCAACTGTGAAAAGTCCCAGCACTGCTTCCTTTGTAATCAGGCTCAGCCTTGCTTAGAGGTGTTTCTCAGGAAGGGGGGGGGGAAATCACTACAGACACCTTGCACTGATCTGGCCTCCCTCCTGTCCCTTCCCCCCTGTAAGCTGGGCAAATGCTGGCACCGATCTGGGCTTTTCCCTTCTCCCTCCTTCTCCTCTCCCCTTTAATGGCCTCTTTCCCCCACTCCAAGTTTGGCAAATTTGGCCCTGGCTGTGTTACAGCTGGGTATGTAACACTTACCCATGAGTAAGCCCAATTGAACACACTGGGACTTACTTCTGAGTAAACGTGCATAGGATTGCACTGCAAGCGTATGTTAAATACCTGCTGTACATTTGTTCGTATTTGTGAGCAAATATTTGTGAACTGTGTTTCTGTTTTCCTCCTCTTGTCTCATTAACTCTCCAAGCTTAGACCGGAAGATGGCAAGATGCTTATCACAGGGACCTGCTTTTTGGGGGCTCCTGTTGTTCTGAAAAGCTGATGTCACATAATACAGGGTGACCCCCCCCCCCAAAAAAAGGAACCCATAAAAATTTTATTAAATCCTACAAAGGTCCAGTAAATTTCAAGAAACTTACTGGACTCAAACTTCAATCTGTGTACGATCATTCCCCAAAATTTCAGTTATCTTGGTCGCTTTGCATAAAAGTCATGTTCTTTCCAAAGAAAAATTAAAATTAACAGTTTTATTCAAAGATTTGTTGGTTCTGTTTTTTTTTGGGGGGGGGGGGGTCACCCTGTTCTTCTTGTGATTGTGGAAAGTGATGCTGCAAGGATCTGGATCCGGAGAAAGGAGGACTGCCTGGTCTATATGTCAAAGATTGAGGAGCCCTAACTTATTGACATCCTCCTTCCCTGCTTCTCAGCACTTGGGAAGCGGAACAATCACACTGATTATTAATTAATCTTCTCTTATTATTACATATTGTGTGCAGGTATGGAGTTAATTAATTGATCGATCTTCATGTTCATGTTGGCAACCTTCAGTCTCGAAAGACTATGGTATCGCGCTCTGAAAGGTGGTTCTGGAACAGCGTCTAGTGTGGCTGAAAAGGCCAATTCGGGAGTGACAATCCCTTCCACACTGGGAGCAAGTGCAGTCTGTCCCTGGTTTGTCTCCCTGGCTATGGGCCTTCCTTCTTTGCCTCTTAGCCTCAGCCTGTTGGCCAAGTGTCTCTTCAAACTGGGAAAGGCCATGCTGCACAGCCTGCCTCCAAGCGGGCTGCTCAGAGGTCAGGTTTTCCCACCTGTTGAGGTCCACTCCTAAGGCCTTCAGATCCCTCTTGCAGATGTCCTTGTATCACAGCTGTGGTCTACCTGTAGGGCGCTTTCCTTGCACAAGTTCTCCATAGAGGAGATCCTTTGGGATCCAGCCATCATCCATTCTCACAACATGACCGAGCCAACGCAGGCGATCTTAATTGTATTTTTAGGGGTGGAGGGTTGCATGTGGTCCCCGATGATTCCAATTTTTGCTTCAGCGGTCCCTGGGCTTCCAAAGGTTGGGAACCACTGGCCTAGTTAGATATGCACAGAGGTTCTTGAGCGTCGGCGTGGATCCAGTGACAGAGATGTCAGCCCTTTTTTTCTGTCTGTCGTAGAACCAGAGATGCAACGCCAAGCCTGCTCTTCTTCCCCTCCCTGTCCCATCCACCCCCAGCTCCTTGCGCCCTTGGGATGAAATGGAAGGAGCTGGCTCGCTTTGGTTGTTCTGTGTAGCACCAGCTGTCGGAGTTTCCAGCGAAAACAACAACAGAACAATCCAGCAGCAGCAGCAAACAGGGAGGATAGGACACAGGGGAAGGAAGGCAGCTTGTGCAAGAGGCCATGGTGTGGCTTGAGGAAAGTGGCACAAGTCCAGAATGGCTGTGTCTCTTCTGCAGAATCACGCACTCTGCTGGGAGCAGTCGAGGGCTGTCGGGTCCAAGCCACAGCAGGGAGAAAGAGCCGTCGTTTCAACAGCATCCCCCAAGGCCCACCGAAGCGGTTCACTGTGCCCCAGGCAGAGAGCAGTTGGGGCTTCCGGATCAGAGTGGTCCGGCTGCAGGGAAGACCACAACCCACCACTAGGGAGACACTGCTGCTGTGAAAGTGCTAAAGGCCTGCAGACACCGTCTGACATGCTGCTCAAGGTCCTGCCCCTCTGTGCTACTCTCCTCTGCCTTAGCTTGTCCTGCATGCCATGTGAATAATTATTATTTATACGGCAGCATCAATGTGCATGTTCACAGGGTGAAAAAAGAGACGGGTCTCTGCCCCTGAAGGGCTTGCAGTTTAGAAATGGATGCAGAGGAGACAACAGAGAAGGGCAGGGAGTGGAGACAGGGTGGCAGTTCCCTCCTTCTTCCCAATCAGTGAGCAGAGGATACGTTCAGGGGTGACAGCAGTTTTGCCTTTAGAGGGGAGATATTGCTGCAGCCTGGTAGGGGCAGTGGATGCAGTGGATTACATTCTTAATCTATGGAACTCCTTGCCACAAGATGTTGTGATTGCACCTGAAGGCCTAGATGCCTTGGAAAGGGGATTGGTCAGATTGACGGAGGAAAAGCATCGCAGGTTACAAACCACGATGACTATATGCAACCTCCTTGTTCTAGAAGCTCTCTGAACGTCAGATGCAACAGGGAGTGGCAACAGGTTGGTGGGTCTGTTGTGGTCTTGTGTGCTCCTTGGGGCATTTGGTGGGCCATTGTGAGATACAGGAAGCTGGACTAGACGGGCCTTTGGCCTGATCCAGTGGCATTCTTCTGATGCTCTTAACAAATGGGACAAAAATAGGGAGAGAGAGCAGGTAAAATTCTAGAAAATAAGGACTTTCCCTGCTGAATGGGGCTAGTGCCTGTTCCTTTTTTTTTTAAGCTTGGTGGGCTTTTCACTAGCCAGGACAATGAAAGAAGAACCTAATTTAAAGTTTCCCACCCTTGTGCACTGGGTTGGCAACCTTCAGTCTCAAAAGACTATGGTATTAGCCTACAGCACCCGGTATTCCCAGGCGGTCTCCCATCCAAGTACTAACCAGGCCTGACCCTGCTTAGCTTCCAAGATCGGGAGATAGTGTTCAGTATAGGGAGATGGTTGGCAACCTCCAGTCTCGAAAGACTATGGTAGAAGCCTACAGCACCCGGTATTCCCAGGCCGTCTCCCATCCAAGTACTAACCAGGCCTGACCCTGCTTAGCTTCCGAGATCAGACAAGATCGGGAGATAGTGTTCAGTATAGGGAGATGGTTGGCAACCTTCAGTCTCGAAAGACTATGGTATAAGCCTGCAGCACCCGGTATTCCCAGGTGGTCTCCCATCCAAGTACTAACCAGGCCTGACCCTGCTTAGCTTCCAAGATCAGACAAGATCAGGCATGTGCAGGGTAAACAGTTGCTTGTGCACTATTGTTGGCCTTTTGTAGAAAGACAGACGGAAAAAGTTTGTCCTCTCCAAAGCAAAGAAACTTCGCCGGCCTTCTGGGAGGAAAGAGAAAGAGGCCCTGATGAGACTTGAAAACAGATTAGCCCTCCCTGCCTAGCTCAGATAAGTAGATGGGTGAACAAACAGCAACTGTGCTGTAAGCAGAGCTGATCTCCATAGCAACCTTAATCATCTTCTGGATTCATCCTGCCTTATGAATAATGATATGAAGTCTAAAGCAAGGAGGTGACTCTCCACCCACCTCCCTCTGTGTGCGCAGCCTGGAGTCTGCAAATGTTGCACCTGTAGCAGTTGCCCAGTTTAAACCAGGTGCTTGGTGCATGCAGTGCCACACATGTGGGCTCTGATGTGCCCCACAGCCAGCTCAAAGAAGACAAGCATGGGCTGTGCAGCGTGGGGGCTTTCACCTGCTCCCACTGTCCCTTTCCCAGGATCCTTTTATGCTGAATTGATGCCCTGACTGTGTCCTTTGACTTTTGGGGAAGGGGTGTTGCCAGGGCAGGCCAACTGATGGAGCTGGTGACTATCTCAGCCTGGTGGCGGCTGCCAGATGGGCAGCTAATGCCCTCCTACCCGACACCTCCTTGAACTTCCATGTCATGCTGCAGCCTTCCCCCCCCCCCCGGTCACTAATGCCATCTCCCTCACTTGCTCTTTGGAAAAAAAAATGGTAGTAGGGAGAGGACTTAGATGTAGGAGTGATGGTCTAGAACAGGGGTGCCCAAACCCCGGCCCTGGGGCCACTTGTGGCCGTCGAGGACTCCCAATGTGGCCCTCAGGGAGCCCCCAGTCTCCAATGAGCCTCTGGCCCTCCAGAGATTTGTTGCAGCCTGCACTGGCCCGACACAACTCTCAGCGTGAAGGCAACTGTTTGACCTCTTTGCGTGAGCTGTGGGATGAGGGCTCCCTCCACCGCTTGCTGTTTCATGTCTGTGATGCAGCAGAGGCAGCAAAGGAAAGGCCAGCCTTGCTTTGTGCAAGGCCTTTTATAGGCATTGAGCTATTGCAAGACCTTCATTCATTCATATAAGTTCATCTTTAATATATTCATTCATGTAAACTTATGTATATTTATTCAAATTTTAAATGTAAATTAATTCTTCCTTTCCCCGGCCCCTGAAGCAGTGTCAGAGAGATGATGTGGCCCTCCTGCCAAAAACTTTGGACACCCCTGGTCTAGAACAGGGGTGCCCAAACCCCGGCCCTGGGGCCACTTGTGGCCGTCAAGGACTCCCAATGTGGCCCTCAGGGAGCCCCCTGTCTCCAATGAGCCTCTGGCCCTCCAGAGACTTGCTAGAGCCCGATGCAACTGTTTGACCTCTTGCAAGAGCTGTGGGATGAGGGCTCCCTCCACTGCTTACTGTTTCACATCTGTGATGTAGTAGCAGCAGCGAAGGAAAGGCCAGCCTTGCTTTGTACAAGGCCTTTTACAGGCCTTGAGCTATTGCAAGACCTGCATTCATTCATATAAGTCCATCTTTAATATATTCATTTATGTAAACTTATGTAGATTTATTCAAATTTTAAATGTAAATTTATTCTTTTTTCCCCCCGGCCCCCAGAACAGTGCCAGAGAGATGATGTGGCCCTCCTGCCTAAAACTTTGGACACCCCTGGTCTAGAACAGGGGTGGGCAAACTTCCTACTTTAAGGGATGAAAAGCTGCACCTGCTGAAAGTCCCTCTTCTATACCATTGTTAAAGGTTCCGGATCCCTAAAGTTGAAAGTTTGCCCACCCCGGTCTAGAACGAGGGCAGACCTATCAGCAGTGACATCACTAGGGGGGTGCGGATCGCACCAGGTGACACCCTCAGGAGGATGTGACCCCACAGCTGTCCAACATTATAAAAATCTTGGTATGGTCATTGTCATGAATATGTACAGTTTAGTCCTAGTAGCATTGCAAAGCCTGAACCAAGCTAAAACAGTAACACAGAAGTGGCTTGCATGTCCTAGCTGCTAGGAATTTACAACTCAGTGGAAGGTGATTATGTAGCACCTAGGCAGCCCATCAAAGATGGAATGTAGCTGCAGATCTCCAGAGGGGAGGGAAGAGCTGAGAGGGCGAGCTTCCAGCCCCACTTCCGGAGGACAGTGGTCTTTGTCTCTGGGTGAGAGAGGTGGTGGGTGCACATCCTGCCCCACCAGGACCATGTGACCTCTGAGGTAACTGAGGATGTACAAAAGAAGCTGACCCAGGTGAGAGTCAGCGATTAATAGAGTTAGCCAGTTAGCTTTATTGTTTTATGCTGATATGTTTCCTAGAAGTTTTTATGCCTCTAGCATTTGCTGCCTTTTGTAACTTTTAGTAACCCTATGTACTTAATAAAATAGAAAATCCTTTTACCATGTTGGTTCATCGTCTGTTGGGGACAAAGGTTCAGAATCCTGCCTAGCCGTTCAGCAAGCTACCAAAAATCCTCATTGTGGACTAGTAACTTGAGGACTGAGACTTTAAGTGAAGAAAGGGCTCAGTGCCTACAAGGGATATAGTTAAGCCTAGAGGGTCTCGGTTTCCCTGGGCTGAGGCACTGGCTCTTACAGGGAGGTGGCAGTACTACCAAACAGGGATCTTTGAGGGCTCTAGGGTTCAGAACCAACAACTCTGAGCACCCAAAACCCTGGGAGTGAGACCAAGTGTACGACAGTCGTATAATGCCATTGTTATATATCATTTGATGGGTGATTTAATGCAGAATGCAATGAAACAAACCACACTGAAATATCTGTATTCTATCAAATGTGACCTTAACCCTAGTGATACCTTTGCCTACTAGGGCGCAACAGTCTACTACCCCCAGAGAGGCCTGTCTACCTCCACCCCAGTACTGGCAGCCCCAAGACACCTGGCAACTTGAAGTTCACTTGACATAACTTTGACTCCAGTTTTTCTTATCTCTGTGTGCAGCTTGGGTGCTTGTTTTTCCAGGCTCTAAAAGTTTCATGCTGACTCTGGATTTTCTTAAGTGAACTTTGATGCTGCCGTGAGCGTCCTGGCAGCTAATGCGATTCTGGCCTGGAGCTCTCTAGGGTCCCTGAGAGGTGTTCTGATTGATGGAGTTCCAGCTTCTTGGGTGAGTCTGTGCTTACGTTGACATGGGAGCCATCCCTTCCCTGTGCCAGGGGGCAAGGGTCTGGCATGCCTGCCTGCTGCAGAGAAGCTAGCAATGACATTCTTCCTTCTGTTTACAGGTGGCACCTCGGCATCTGTGGAGGGTTCCATTCCTGGACTCCCGGTGGATGCTGAAGCTGCAGATAATAAATCTATGGGTCAGGCCCCCCAGACCTCCGAAAGTGACCCAGAGCTGTGCTGTGCTCTGGTCACGTCAGCAGGGTGTTCTGACGCCCCTGGAGGTGTTTAATAGGCACTTCTGGATTTCAGTGAAATCGGAAGTGCCTTTAAACACCTGGGGGGGTGGTGGCTTTCTGCAGCTTTGTCTTGCCGCAGCTCCTCCCCACTGGGCCTCGTGCCCGCTTAAGGCTGATTAGTTTCCCTTGTTCAACTCACAAGTGCAGCAAGCAAAAGTCAGAGTCAAGTCCGAGTCCGCAGATTCCAAGTCGGTCAGTCCAATCAGTTAAAGTTGCCAAACCAGAGCCCAGAGCCAATAAGCAGAGTCACAGTCCAAGGTCAGATTCCAGGTAAGCCAGTCCAATCAATGAGAGTTGCCAAATCAGAGTCCAGAGCCAATAAGCAGAGTCACAGTCCAAGGTCAGATTCCAGGTAAGCCAGTCCAATCAACGAGAGTTGCCAAACCAGAGCCCAGAGCCAATAAGCAGAGTCACAGTCCAAGGTCAGATTCCAGGTAAGCCAGTCCAATCAATGAGAGTTGCCAAATCAGAGTCCAGAGCCAATAAGCAGAGTCACAGTCCAAGGTCAGTGGCTCGGCTCCAACCTACACTCCTTCCACAACCCACACCCCCTAGTAGTTCCCCCAGGTGCAGTTTATATACTTCTAGGTTCACTTTAGCCTCTAGTGGCTGCAGCTGTGCAGCACACCTCCAACCACCACCTGGGCTTTAACCCTGCATTTACTAGAGCAAGGGGCACTGTGGACATCACACCCTATCTCCTCGGTGATATCTTCCACAATGTTGCTACAGGCTTGTAGAGGCTGTGCATGGGAAACTAGAGACCAGGAGTTCTGGTTGCATCTGGGAGACTGAGGGCCCAATTCTATCGGGCCCGCCGCAGCCCAGTGCCAGTGCCATAAGGCACACCTGCAACACTTACTGCCAGGCTGGTGCTGGCTTGGCATGCTGAACCAGTGCTGGGCAGAGGCCAGTTGAACAATGCCTGGAGCTCCAGGTGGCGGAACAGCAAGTTGGGGTGGAAGGAGGCATTCTGGGGTGGGGGCAGGAGTGGGCAGAGATGGGGGATCAGTCATATGCTGATCCCCCCCCCCCGGCCCGGGAGAGCCAACGTAGGTCTCCTTGATTCTGTGCCCGCTCAACAGCGTAAGACCCTAGGGAGACCTGTGCTGCTTCCCAGCCCTGCTGGATACAGCGATCGCCATTTAGGTGCCACTGCAGTCCTGGGCACTGGAAGGCATTGGAATGGGCTGTAAGTGGGTCCTGAGCCATGGGTTTGGGGGCTGCGATGGGTCAAATCCACGGCTCCTAAATCCACAGATAAAGAGGACTCACTTGTATTCCAAAATAAGTCTCACTGGACCAGGGGTGTCAAACATAAGGCCTCTGGGCTGGATGCGGCCCCGAGAAACTCGTTATCCGGCCCCCGTTATAATTGGGCTCTCCCAAGCACCTCTCAGCTGCTGAGCTGTGAAGTGATGCCTTAGCAAAAGTCAGCCTGCTGTCAAGGTGGCCACGCTCTCCCCTGTCTTGAAAATATGATCAAGATTTGCTGTCATTTATAGCTGATGAGTTCCTAACTAAGAACAAAATGCTTATTTCTGGCCACCATCTGCTTAATGCAGGGGTGCCCAAACCCCGGCCCTGGGGCCACATGTGGCCCTCGAGGCCTCTCAATGTGGCCCTCAGGGAGCCCCCAGTCTCCAATGAGCCTCTGGCCCTCCAGAGATTTGTTGCAGCCTGCACTGGCCCGACACAACTGCTCTCAGCGTGAAGGCAACTGTTTGACCTCTTTGCGTGAGCTGTGGGATGAGGGCTCCCTCCACCGCTTGCTGTTTCACATCTGTGATGCAGTAGCGGCAGCAAAGGAAAGACCAGCCTTGCTTTGTGCAAGGCCTTTTATAGGCATTGAGCTATTGCAAGACCTTCATTCATTCATATAAGTTCATCTTTAATATATTCATTCATGTAAACTTATGTATATTTATTCAAATTTTAAATGTAAATTAATTCTTCCTTTCCCCGGCCCCTGAAGCAGTGTCAGAGAGATGATGTGGCCCTCCTGCCAAAAACTTTGGACACCCCTGGCTTAATGACATCACTTCCTTCTTAATGATGTCACTTCTCTCACCAGGCACCGTGAATGCTATTTGGTGATGCTATATAAAATGAGTTTGACACCTCTGTTCTAGGCTTTTACTCCCAAATCAGGAGGATTGTGAAATCCCCCCCCCCCAAAAAAAATAATCCTTGCACAGTCTTGTGTCTCTTCAGCACCAAATCAAAACTGTCTTATTTTTTCTCCAGCGTTCAGTGGACAATCTTTTTTTTAAATCTTATTACAGCTCCCGTTCCTTTCTGGAGTGTGTGGCTAGGTGCCGGTTAGCTTGTTTTAGTTTGGATGGTATGATTAATATTTTAATTCTGGCTTTTGAAAAAGCTCCCTGGGAGACTTGACAACAGAGAGGCACCGCATCAATGTACAGTGAAATAGAGATATTTTAGATTATTATTATTATTATTATTATTATTATTATTATTATTATTATTATTATTATTATTATTAACAGTATTTATAATATTTATATACAGCTCAGAAAGGTTGTCAAAGCAATTTGCTTGTCATGGAGAGAGGAGGGGAGAGAGAGGGGGGAGAGGGGATTCCCAGTGCCAGGGGGGTTTGCTGGCTACAAAACAAGGGAGACACCAGCATATAGTCACTGGAGGGATGCTGTGCTGGATGAATAGGGGCAGTTGCTCTCCCTCTTCCCCCCACCCAATGAATATGAGAGAACCACCATTTAAAAGGTTCCCCTTTGCCCTTAGCGGACATGTGGGGTACACTGATTCTTAAACCAAACAAGCACACATAGGATTGCAGATATCAGTAGCTGGTTGCAAAAGCCTACAGTTGTTATTGACCCACAATGCCTGCCATCATTGCAACCGCTGGTGTCCTTGTGCCCGCATCCCCTTTTGTCTGTGCGCAAAGGTTTGGCTCCATCTTCTGTCACTGGAGTGGAAGGAGAGGAGGGGGAGGGCCTGTTGCTCAACACAAAAGGGGTGTGTGTGCTTTTGTGGCTCATGAAATGTGCCAGATTGATTTGGGGTGAAGCAGAGCAAAATCTCTGGAGGGAAGCACAGAAGCAGTGTGGTAGAATTTTTGACTTTCCGTGTGTGTGTGTGTGTGTGTGTGTGTGTGTGTGTGTGTGTGTAATATACACCATTCAGTAACTGGGAGGCTTCACGATGGTATTTGCTTTGCGTCAACTAGGTTTCAAAAGTAAAAGGAGGGGAGAGAAACACAAATCTGTTCTTTTAAGTAAACCCTTTTGGGCAAAATGCCTTCATCGCCGTGTTTAACCTTTGCCGCTCTGGGCTTTGTAGGTTGCCAGTTTGCTTCTGGGGGCAACTCAAGGTATCACTTATGTCCTTTAAACCCTAAAGAGCGAGGGTGGTAGCATAGTTTGGGAGTTGGAGTTAGACCTGGAAGATTCAGTTCAAATCCCTGCTCAGCCACAAAACTTCCTGGGTGATGTTTTATGGCACGTTTGCGACCCTCCAGGGGCTCCTATGCTGGCATAACCGGTTAGGATTGTGCCCTATAAGTCACATCTGGTTTGCGTTGGTGACTTCCAGTAGGGTCTAGGAGGTTTTCTGAGGCACAGGAAGGCTGCAGGCTGCCTCGTCGTGCCTCAGGATGCCTCCCGGATGTAACCAGAAGTTGCCGACGCAATCTGGTCTGGTCACATCCAGGAGGTCCTCTGAGCCACGGGCTGGGCGTCTGTGGATGCTCAAATCCGTGAATGCCAAGTCTGTGGGTAAGGAGGACCCACAGTACTTGGTGCTGTAACACAGAATGGGAGGGTCAGACCCTGCCCTGAGGGGCTTACAATCCGGATAGACATGATAGACATAATTACAGGTGATGCCTTTGTGATGCAGGGGATGATGCAGGCTGATGCAGGGGATCTGTTCCTGGACCCCCATGGATACTGGTAATAGTGGATGATCAAACTCATGGTTTTCTGCCCACCTGGGCTCCAAATGCATCTGGAGCCTTGCTCTGGTCATGTCCAGAGCCCTTCTGAGCTTCAGAGAGGGTGCGTGCCACCGTTCTGGCAAAACTGGAAATTGAGTTTAAAAGGCTCTGGGAGGCATTCTGAGCCTTACAGTGGCTGTGCACACAGCGTCCCCAAGGCTCAGAAAATCTCCCAGACATGGCTGGAATGAGGTTCTGGTCCTGTCTGGAAAGTCTGTGGGGGGGCAATCCAGGGGTTCAGCAGGTAAGGCAAATCCGCGGATGCCGTATTCTTGGTAAAGAGGCCCTTCCTGTGCAAGTGAAAGCAGGTGGAGAGAAGACTAAACAGGGGGGAGAACATGCCATGGTTCCCTGTTCAGCGTTAGGAGTAATTTTATAGTCAGATATGTGGTGCTTTGAGGAAAAGGTGAGTCTGAACGCAGAGAACAGACATCGTGCAGTTGTTCTAGGACCAAATATAAGGGACAGCAAAGAAGAGTTGGTGGAGCTGTTTGGATGGTGGAGGTTGATAGATTGCACACCTACTCCTTAAGTTCTTATTCAGTATTCCCTTGGTATCTGTGATGGTTCGGTTCTGCCCCCTGTGGATACCAACATCCACAGACTTTCAAGTTCCATTTAAAGAAGTAAAGATCTGTAAGAAAGAGACCTTCACAGTGTCCAATCACACCATTTGCAGGGTAGCCTTCTGTGTTCCTGCAAACCACTTCCGGTTGCACGACCCCACTCCCTTGGCCTTGAGTTACCCTAGAATGTATCACACGACCCAGGAGTGGCTTACAGGGGTGCAGAAAATTGCCCTGCAAACGGTGTAATTTTGTGGCACGAAGGTGGGGAAGGCTATTTTCTTGCCGATTTTTACTTGTTGAAATGTTTTGAAAAAGGGGACCCTTTGTGCATCCGTGGATAGTGAAATCCACGGATGCCAGACCCACAGATAAGGTGGATCCAGTGTATGAGATGTGTTTATAGGTAATTTAAAACTCTGCAGTGAGGCGTGATATTAGTCCTGAGAATGTCTTCAGGGCAGTTCAAGGCCTGGCTTTTGCCACATTCTACCTTAAATGCAACGAGACAAGATGCTTTGTCTCTGCCTGTGGTACCACCTTAACTGATGACCTGCTTTTTGTGTTTTATCTGCTGCTCCAGATGCTGGGAGGCTGGCTGGTGACCATCCTCGTCTCGGCAGGCGCCGCCTCGATCCTCGTGCTGGTGGCTTTGTTTGTGCTTCTCCGTCACAACGTCCATGCCACCGTCTTCTGGAACGAGATTGTCTTGGAGAAGATCACCAATTTTGTCATGGACCGGAGCAAAGAGGAAAGGATCTTGAACTCCGTGTCTTACAACGCCATCCGAGGGAACCCCCAGAGTGTCCTGGACTGCATAGATAACTACTGCTCCCAGAAAGAGTGGGCGATGAACGTGGGTGACGAGAAAGGTAAATTGCAGGAGGGTGGCACCCCATAAGAGGGAAAAAGCACCGGGAGCATTGATGACTGTCAATGCCCAGTCGCGTAGGCAGCTTTTTAAAAGGATTAGTCAAATGCAGCAGAGAGGAGTGGTCTCTAAGTAACCATCAGCTTCTCATCCGCACCTTTCCATCTGCAGGTTCACAATCTGTGGATTTGACTCCACGTGGATTGTGAGCTTCAAAACACTGTGAGCTGGAGCCTCAAAACACCTCCAGATGTAACTGGAAGGCGCCTCTGGACGTAACTGCATCCTGACGACCTCTGAAGGCCCCCCATAAGTTTGAGTATCTACAGAACTCAGTATTGAGAAGGGGGGCTGTCTTGCAATGGATCCCTTGCAATGGATGCCCATTGTACATAAATAAGAACACATTCAGAGGCAGTCTACCTCTCAGTGTCATAAGAACATAAGAACAGCCCCACTGGATCAGGCCATAGGCCCATCTAGTCCAGCTTCCTGTATCTCACAGCGGTCCACCAAATGCCCCAGGGAGCACACCAGATAACAAGAAACCTCATCCTGGTGCCCTCCCTTGCATCTGGCATTCTGACATAGCCCATTTCTAAAATCAGGAGGTTGCGCATATACATCATGGCTTGTACCCCGTAATGGATTTTTCCTCCAGAAACTTGTCCAGTCCCCTTTTAAAGGCGTCCAGGCCAGATGCCGTCACCACATCCTGTGGCAAGGAGTTCCACAGACCAACCACACGCTGAGTAAAGAAATATTTTCTCTTGTCTGTTCTGGGAGGTCACAACTGCGCATAACTCTGCACAGATTGCAGTCGTGTCCCCAGCTGGCCCTCCCAAACTTCAGCGGTCCTGGTTAGGATGGTGGCAATGGGCAGAGATCACGTGGACATGTGAATCTGCTTTATACCAAGTCAGAGACCAGCGGTTCGACTAGCTCAGAATTGTGGGCACTGATTGGCAGCAGCTGTCCAGTCTTTCAGACAAGGATCTTGCCCAGCTCTTTCTGGAGGTGCTGCTCGGGGTGGAACCTGGAAATTTTGGCATTCGAGGCAGTGGCTTTATCCATAGCCCTCTTGATGTCTAAACAGCCAGTTGACTGGTGTGCTATATGTTTGCAAAGTCTTGGAAATAGAAGGGCCACAGTCCAGCCAAACCAATACTGTTTCAAGCCCCATGAATTTCAGTGGGGGAGGTAAATACCTGTTTCAGCCTCTCCCCAAGAAATCTGTGATAATGGAAAGGGAGTGAGCTAACTCTGGATAGCTTATACCAGGGATTTTCAACATTTTTCCTCCTTTCACACTAACCTCTATGGTCTTCTCTATGGTTTCTGCCTCTTGTGATGTCACTTCTGCCTTCCACTGGCGGAGGAAAAGGGACAATTTGTTCCTACAATCAGTTGCCCTAGAAATAGGGCCTCGGAACCCAGAAGAGTTTTTCAGCGTTTTTCGACCACTGTGCTTCAAGCTCCTGAGGTACGCCGGCAGAACTTTTGTGGTGCACCAGTTGAAAATCACTGGCTTGTTCCTGGCACAATCAAGAATGAGGCAGTGTAAGGAAGAGTGCCTGCTATAATGCCAAGCCAAGAACGTCCTCATAGATTAATGGGAAGACTTAGAATTAATGTCCTGGAAGAAATACAATGGCTATTTGTGTGGGGCCCAAGCTATATGCCAATGAAACATCATTCTCTTGGAGGGCTGGCATTGTCTTCGTTAGAAAATGTGTTATTGGAAAACTGGACCTGTGTAGCTTTTGAAATTTGGGGAGCAGGTTGCATGAGGACACGCCCCATCTGCTCTGTGCTCATACCTTGACACACCTGCCTGCAACCCTTCTCATCTCAGCTTTACCAGTCCACAGCTGCTTGAAGATGTTCTCTTAAAATAGTACAATGGACACCCCCTCCCCGCTTGAAGCCTTGACTCTACTGCCTTTCTTGAGAAGATGAGGGATGGCAGAAGTTCCTTGCAAGAAATGGAAGGGACTGTTTTGTTACCTGTTTCCCAGGTAACATGGGAAATGTTACAAATGCTACAAATGAGAGTAGACACCAGGGATGTGCTGTCAGGGGAGGCAAAGCCTCACCTGTCATATGCAAATGCGCAAATGCTTCACCCCCTTGCTGAGGGGCTGTGCAATCACAAGGGAGATTGAGCTCTCGCTGCTGATAGACTAGAGCTGCAGAAGACCCTTGAGCTCAGCCTCTCCTATGATGATCACGCAAGCACTCAGAAACTGGATGGAGCACATGTGCATTCACAGGGGATCGCAGTGCGCATGTGCTTTGCCCAGTTTTGACTGGTTGCAGGATCACAGGGGAGGCTGCGTATTCCTTTGCTGCAGCTCTAGTTTCTCCTTCTATAGTGACAGGTGTGCGTTGGTCACTATACAGGGAAAGACTGGAGCTGTGGCAATAAGAGCTTGACTTCGCTGTGATCTTGCAGGTGCTGCAGCTTCCAGATATTCCCAGAATGCCTTGCGGCACCACAGGAAGTGCCTCCCCAGCCATTCACCGCATCTCACTAAAAGTCACTGCCTCTCTCACAAGCTTTTGTACATGTGAGAGGTCTTAGAGGGGAACAGAGAGAGGAGTGGAGGGGACCACAGATCTCGGCTTGGCTCCCAAGCCCACTGTTTGTGGACCCTGCTGAGAACCCAGCCTGGTCCTGCCATAATCCTCTCAGCACTGTGTTTTGAAGTGTTTTATTCTTTACTTCATCCACATGCAAAAAAAATCTGTCGCCCTATACAATATATAGGATTGTAGTCTTAATGGGGAACCACAGCCAATGGCCCAGTAGGTCAAGGAAAGCACCAGCTGATAAAGCTGGGAACCATTGCCCTAAGCCGTAGCTTGTTTAGCTGATGCCTAAATTTGGTGCTGCATAGTATGTTGAATGTTGAATGTTGGCAACCTTCAGTCTCGAAAGACTATGGTACAAGCCTACAGCACCTGGTATTCCCAAGCGGTCTCCCATCCAAGTACTAACCAGGCCTGACCCTGCTTAGCTTCCGAGATCAGACAAGACCGGGAGATAGTGTTCAGTATAGGGAGATGGCTGGCAACCTTCAGTCTCGAAAGACTATGGTATAAGCCTACAGCACCCGGTATTCCCAGGCGGTCTCCCATCCAAGTACTAACCAGGCCTGACCCTGCTTAGCTTCCAAGATCAGACAAGATCGGGAGATAGTGTTCAGTATAGGGAGATGGTTGGCAACCTTCAGTCTCGAAAGACTATGGTAGAAGCCTACAGCACCCGGTATTCCCAGGCGGTCTCCCATCCAAGTACTAACCAAGCCTGACCCTGCTTAGCTTTTGAGATCAGACAAGATCGGGAGATAGTGTTCAGTATAGGGAGATGGCTGGCAACCTTCTGTCTCGAAAGACTATGGTAGAAGCCTACAGCACCTGGTATTCCCAGGCGGTCTCCCATCCAAGTACTAACCACGCCTGACCCTGCTTAGCTTCCGAGATCAGACAAGATCGGGAGATAGTGTTCAGTATAGGGAGATGGTTGGCAACCTTCAGTCTTGAAAGACTATGGTAGAAGCCTACAGCAGCTGGTATTCCCAGGCGGTCTCCCATCCAAGTACTAACCAGGCCTGACCCTGCTTAGCTTCCAAGATCAGACGAGATCTGGCAAGTGCAGGGTAACAGTTGCTGCTTCACGTTCCTTATATTCTGATTTTTTGGGACTTTGGGGCATGATTTGGTGAATTGCGGGTGGGTGGGGAGAGAAGGTAAAAATAATGGATATTGGCACTGCTGGCTTTTGAAAGATACAGAACCAGTGGTGCTGGCTCCTGATTGTTTTGTAGACAAACTTTTGGAGCTTTGTAACAAGGGGTGACTTGTGAAGATACGAAATTGGTTTAGGCAGAGTCCCTCTCAGTCCGCTGCATGCCTTTGCTGACTGGCACCAGTTCTCCAGGGCGTCAGATTGGGGGGGTGGTCTTTCTCAGGTCTACCTGGAGATGCTGTCAGGGTTTGAACTTGGGCCTTTTGCATGCCAAATAAGGGCTATACCACTGAGCTGCAACTGTGACTAGGAAAAAGTATCGCAGGCGGCTCTGTTGAGCTGTCAGCCAAAAGTCAACGTTCTGGATTTTTGAAAGTATTTTTGTGTTTAGAGCAGTGGTTTCCAAACTTATTGGCATCACTGCATTCCCCCACAGCCTCTTCTCCTGGCTCAGCTCAGCTACTGGGTGCCACAATCTGGGATCTTGCAAAATCGTTCAAGATCCAAAATGGCAATGCCCAAATCTCGTGCAATCTCATGAAAGTTGAGATGGTGGCACCCAGGAGAAGAGGTCGGAGGGGCCATTGGGAACATCCTGTGGCACTCCTTTGAGCGTGATGCGATGCCCTAAGGCAGTGATTTTCAACCTTTTCAGTCTCATGGCACACTGACAAGATACTAAAATTGTCAAGGCACACCATCGGTTTTTTGACAATTGACAAGGCACACCGTGCTGTTGGTGGGGGGCTCACATTCCCCATGGCCCTGCTAACAAATGATCCTCCCCAGACTCCCATGGCACACCTGCAGACCATTAGCACTAGTTAATGGCACTAGTGTGCCGTGGCACAGTGGTTGAAAATGGCTGCCGTAAGGCATCGCAAAGCAAACTGTGGGAACCTCTGGTTCAGAGGTCAATAAGCAGCTTGTCCAAAAAGCAGTTTCCAATTCTTGTTTATTCAGCATCACTCACATTGGCCTCTTTCTTCCCCTCCCCAACTGCTTTCTTGCCTAGGTTTGATTCTTGACCAGATGGTAGAAGAAGCCGATCCCACCGTCGCTCTAGAGCTGGGGACTTATTGCGGCTACTCGGCGATCCGGATTGCTCGGCTTTTGAAACCGAACGCTCGCCTTCTCACCATTGAATTTAACTCTGAATTTGTTGCTATTGCCAAGGAAATCATAGAGATTGCAGGACTCAGTGACAAGGTACTGTCTTTGGTTAAAGGGTGCTGCAAAAAGAGGGGAGTATTTGGCAGGACAAAGTGTGATGGTTTTGTTGTTGTTCAAGAACCACTGGCAACTGTTACCCTGCACATGCCTGATCTTGCCTGATCTCAGAAGCTAAGCAGGGTCAGGCCTGGTTAGTACTTGGATGGGAGACCACCTGGGAATACCGGGTGCTGTGGGCTTCTACCATAGTCTTTCGAGACTGAAGGTTGCCAACCATTTAGTTGTTGTCGTTTTCAAGAGTGTTGCAAATGGGGTCTTTTATGAAGCTCCTGGCATGGTGAACTGGTGGCTGGTCCCATGGCAACTAAGCTCCTATTCTACTCTGGCAAGGCAATATCCCAGAGGTTTGGTTTGGAGGGACAGCCAACTCTCTATACAGCATGTATACATGCTAGATCTATCTATCTAGCAGCCATCCTCATGCTAAATAGATACTAAATATGTTGTTAATACTAAATAGTAGATTCTAGATAGATGCTAAGTATAGATGATAGTTAATAGATGCTAAGTTGCATTGGTGTTGCTAGGGGATGTGTCATGGTGACACCACTTCTGGCCAAAATTTTTTAGATCTTGGTACTTCAGAATGATGCCATCATGTTATATCAACGAATGCAATGAAATATCTCTCTTCTACCAATAGTTATAGCAAAAGAACCACTGGAGGTGGGGCAATGGGGTATCACCACACCCACCGCCCGGGGCATGGCCCTGCCCACTGCATGGGACTTGGTCCACCATGGGGGTGACGCACAGGCCTCCTGCACTGGGTAACACAGTCCTTAGTGATGCCACTGCTAAGTAGCTCCTAGACAGATTAATACTTGCTAGAGAGAGGTAACACAGGCCTGTGAAACTGAAGGTCAGAAAAATGTTCTGATGTTCTGACACCAGGGCAATTAACCAAAGCAGTGAACAAGTACTGGAGTGTGCAGTAACACAACTCTTCTTATCTTTCAGGTGACAGTCATTGAGGGCCACTCAGAAATCATCATCCCACAGCTGAGGAAAAAATATGAGGTGGACAAACTAGATTTTGTCTTTCTGGATCACTGGAAGGAGCGATACGCCCCAGACACCATCCTGATGGAAGTAAGTGGGAGTGATTTTTGTGCAGAAAGGGGGCTGCTGCGTCTGGGATTCCATGCTGCAGCTCAGGTTTTTGGCAGGGGTTGTCTTTGCTGAACCTGAGGTGCCAAGGAGTAGGACTGGAACCTTCTGCATGTGGAACAGGCCAGGAGGTGTGGTCTGGTGGTTGAGTGGCCTGCCTCTCAAGAAGGCAGAAGCAGGTTCAGCTGTGGTCTCAAATTTGGATGGGACACTTTGGATGGAGGGGAAATCTGTTGAGAGAGTGGAACGTGTCAGAGTCGGATAAGATCTTGAACACAGACCGTGGCTACTGTGAAAGCTTGAAAGTGCAGACAGGATGATGGTTCTGTGGGTTCAGGGTTTTGTGAGATCTGCTCACAGAACAATACTGTAAAATCCCAACTGAAGAAGGGTGGTCTGGCTGCGTAAACCACCTTGAGTGCTGTGCAACAACAGAGAAAAGCGGCACAGAAATACTTAAATACTGAGTGACGCAGCTCAGCAGAATGCCGGAAAAGTGCAACAGTGTGTCAATCAAAAGCAGTGGTCATCACTATGACCTGTGGCCTTGAGTATCATGTGCTGTGGAAAAAGTGCAGCTATAAGTGGAAGCTTTCAGTGGCTTTCAGTACACACAGCCTGACTATTGAACTGCACCAGAGGGCACCTTGCTTTCCCCTTGTACTTGCTAGGATGTTTTTCCTATGCCAGGTGAGATGTTTAAAGGTCTGCTGGGGCAGGCTCCATGTGTCCTATATTTAAAAATGAAGAGGAATACAGAGCAGAAAAGAATGATGCAAAGTTTATTGAGAAACACAAAATCTATTGACAAATATTTGCATGGCAGGTTGCTGGTAGAGCTCTGCAGAACAGGAATTCGGGGGTGGGAGGTCTTCCACTCAGCCAGCTCTCCAACCTTTATTCCTCCTGTATACACATTCCAGCACCACCTCCATGTTTCTACAAATCAGCTCCACCTCTCTCACACACTGCAGCCCCCTCTGTACATATCTCACTTCACAGCTGTTGTTCTGTTGTCCGTACATGTTCTCTTTTAAACCCACTGTACAGTCATCCTTAAGGGAGACATCAGATATTTGAACCCTCTTTGCTTTGTCCTTTTTTTTGGCAGTAATTCTAAGGAGGGAACTAAGACACTTTCCCATCTCTCTTCCTTCTGCACACAGCTGGCCACAGTCTGGCAGGTACCTGCGCCCTCCCTCCTGTGTCTGAATCTAAGACTCCTTAGGGACACCCACTCCTTAGGGAAACTAAGGGCCCAATCCTATCCAACTTTCCAGTGTTGGTGCAGCTGTGCCCATGGGGCATGCGCTGCATCCTGTAGTGGGAAGGCGGTTTAGAGGCCTCCTCAAGGCATGGGATCATTTGTTCCCTTACTTTGAGGCTGCATTGCGGCTGCTCCAGTGCTGTAAAGTTGGATAGGACTGGGCCCGAAGACTCCATTGGGACACCCACTTGATTAGCCATACACACAAAGCTGTTGGAGAACAAACAAGAGGAGGTTCTGGGCTACATCCAGCTTTTACTTCACTGCCTCTGCTAGAATGTCCAGTTCCCTGTGTCTTGCCAGGATGATGCGATTTTTCCGTCTCCGCCCTTAAAACGGTCAGTCCCTCATCTGTAATTTAATTTCCTTTTTCTTAGGAATGCGGCCTGCTGCGGAAAGGCACCATTCTGCTGGCCGACAACATCATCTTCCCCGGCGCGCCGGAGTTTGTCAAGTACATCCGTAACAACGAACGTTTCGAATGCACCACCTTCCATTCGCACCTGGAGTACATGAAGGCAGAGGACGCAATGGAGAAGGCCATCTACCTGGGATGAAAAAGGGAGAGAGCATGTTACTAGCATTCACCTACTCTTCTCAATGGTGTCTGTGTGAACACGCACCTTAGTCCTATCCATGTGTCAGCTTTAACTTTCTGTAATTTGAGGCCAGTGAAAGGAGCCAACTAGGCTGAGATGTCTATAAATAAGGAAACTCAGCTGTAGGGAGACCTGGAGTCTAAATAGGCTAGGCTGATGAATTTGGTTATCTTTCTACTTGTGGCTAATGTGCACTACTTAGTCTAGGACCAAGAAAATGAACTTTTGTACCTGTTTGGACTTTGTGTGTGTTTTTCCTAAAGTCAGAAAAGCCAGCGGACTTTATGTCTCTAACTGATAAAGAGAGTCTGAGATTTCTTAGCTGTCCATGACCATGAAATCAGGAACAGGCTACTCACTGCATTGCAAGGCCTGGGGGGAAAGGAGCAAAATATTTGGTGAGACGAAAGAGGTCAGTTTCCCTCCAGGAATAGCAGCAGCTGATTGTGCTAGAAAAGTGGAACCTGCTGTATGTAACTTGGTGTAGAAATCGTCAGAGAGTTGGGTTCCAGAACAGCTGACGGCTACGGTTAGCACAAGATCTTAACTGCGGCTATATGTGCTTATTCTGAACAAGGGGTTTTCATGTGTTCAGCTTGGAAACCCAGCTAAAAATGACCTACATTGTGAAATCAACCCTTCCATTTTGGGGTGCGTGCTTTCTACAGTAAACACTTCCTGCCAGGGGTGGGAGGGCTGCAACAGGTGAAAACAGATTGCAACAGGATGTAGTACTTTGCCTCTAATCCAGCTCCAATTCTGATTGCACCCCCTTCCATGCAGGATATTTTTAAGGAGGGGTAGCCTTATGTGGAAGGCCACTGGAAAGAGTGACGTGGAGCAGAGATCAGGACCGGAACTGGACCAGTTCTACATACATCAGTGGTTCCCAACTTTTAGGAGCCTGTGGCCCACTACGCCAAAAATTAGAATGGACCACCCTCAGCCTCCATCCCATCCCCACACACAAAAAATACAATTAAATGTGTAATAATCAGAGATTTATTAGAAATGTATTAGGTATTTATTAGATGTATTAGTTATGGAGAACATCTGTGTTATGTTAGTTATGGAGCTTTTTGTTGATGGCCATTTTCCACCCTCTCTGGTGGTCTGTGGAGAAGTGACTCCCGCACGAGGACTTCCCCACAGATTACCAAAGAGAGTGGAGAATGGACTGCCCTCAGCCAAAGCCAACGCTCAGTACTGGCTGCAGCTGCTCCATTCACTACCTTCCCTGGTGGTCTCACTTGGTGAGATGCTGGAAGTGATTGAAGGCTATCTTTTTTTCCTCCCCTGAGAGCTTGTGAATCACTTCTCAAGGTCCCTTGGACCATTTGTGGTTCACAAACCACAGGCTGGGAACCAGGGTTCTAAAGCCTCCTCCTTCCCAGTTTTCAGCCATTTGGTACTCCTTTAATCCTGTCCCCAAAACAGAAGGGTTTGTTTACAGTTGCATCAAACTTTGTCTGGGAAGGGGGACACTGAACGCATGCCTCTGGAGTCTGGGAACCCTCTCTCACACGCAGAGTTCATAATATCCTGGATTCAGAGAGCAAGAGAGCTATTTAACTCCTCACCTCCTCCCAACGCAAGTACATGTTCTTAAAGTTCTCCCTCAGCTTTTCTATACTGATCCATAGCACAAGACTCACCCCATTGTTTTGTCGGGGGGGGAGGAGCCAGCCCCCTTAGCATTCATCTGGGCTTGGACTAAATCAGGGTGGCCAAAACACGGCTTGTGGGCCACATGCAGCTCTTTGACATAGAACGTGTGATTCATGGAAATATGTTGCCTGAGCTCCTGTTTGCACCATAATTAATATAATAAGAAATGTTCAAGTTTATAATTATTTACCAGGTATAAACTGAGAGTCCACTGAATTAAAATGTAAGCGTAATGTTCATGTTAAGTAAATATATTTAAGAATTTAAATGCTTCTTAAGTTATTGTGGCTCTGAAACATCTGAAATTTATCGTATGGGGCTCTGATGTTAGGCAAGTTTGGTCACCCCTGTAGGAGACAGAATCCTAAATCCATAGGGGGTCATCTAGAACAGCAGTCCCTACAAGATTAAATGCAATGGGTGTTAGAGGGAGGTGGATTAAAAAGCACGTGGCATTTCTGGGCCTGAACAATAATCAAACCAAGGCCCAGAATCTCTCTGCTATGATGCCAAAAACATTTAAGCCACTCACGGGGCAATCCTATGCGGGCCTACTCAGACGTAAGTCCTGTTGTGTTCAATGACACGTAACTCAGATTTATAAATAAAAAACTGGATATCTGAAAGAGGCATGTTTAGATGCCATGCTTGGTTTACTCACTCCTGTACTCTTAATTCTCTACCATTTTTAAAGAACACTTTTATATATTAAATGCCCTCTTGAAGGTAACAGAGTTTCATGGGTCCTAACTCATGCTTTACCCAGGGCTAATAACCTCCAGAGGTTTCACGGAGTTGGCACAAGACTCTCTGAGGGCCTAAGACAGGAGTTTCAACTGCTGCTTCTTCTTTGTGGGGTGCCAGTCTCTAGTTCCAACACTCCTACTGTGCCCTGGACACTCTAGTCCTGTGGTCTCCAAACCGGAGTCTGCTGCATGCTGGGAAAGACATCCCCGGCACGAATGGCACTTGCCATTCTCCGTTCTCTGCTGCCAATCTTCCCCGAACTATGCCCCAGCCAGCCATGTCTGCTTGAAAATCCGGATGCAGTGACTGCTGGAACCCGAAAGTGGTGGGTCAGAGTTTGGGGGAGATCAGGATCAGTTTGGGAGAGATCAGCAGTGGGGAAAGGAAGAACCCTTACCCTGTGGAACGGTAAGCACTGTTCACTTGGGGGAGGGATTAGGCAGGGGGGCAGATCTGGCCTGCGGGGAACCCTGATCTGGCCTGTGGGGAACCCTGCTCTAGCCCACCACTCTGGTCTCCTTCACGCTGTCATTTTATTGTAAACTAAAATGTAATCCGCAACAATGGCGCCATGGGAGGATACAAAAGAACATTCATCAGCATTGGGGAACTCTTTTAGACCTTTAAGCCAAATCATGTTAGAGCTGACAGAAAACTTAGCAAGGGCATTGTAGTATGTATCTTTGGACCGCCTACTTAGCGCACAAATGGGGGGGAGGGAACTGTCATCATCCGCATCCCAGGCTCTGCGGAAGATTTCCGCTGAATTCCCCACCCTGGCATTTAAGTCGCCCAGCAAAAGGCTTTCAGCATGGGGGGGGGGGGACCCTCTTAAGCTCATTCATACAAGTTGATAGATCATTTCAGAGCTGGATCCTTTGTAAGCCGTTAAGCGATGGAGGAATATAAGTGTTGACGCAGATTAAGTCAATGCCCGCAAAAGTGCTTGTATCTTATAACACCCTGGAATGATGTCTAAAGGGCATGGCTTAAACCGCTTCAGTACAAGGCTGGCTAAACCCACTAAACGATGACCATTAGAGTTGGGTTTAGTTGCAGGTACAACAAAAGCCCTGTAGCTTTTGTTGTAGGAATATACAGATGGTCCAAAGCCCATGTCTCCTGCAACAGAATAATGTCATAGGTTCTAAGACAGCTGCTGTCATTTTTCTTGTTCTTCCACCCTGCAATGTTCCAGGAAAGAATTCTTAGATGGGAAGAGGTAGTCGGAGCTGGAGAAGCATTAATTAGTCAGTCTTCGCTTCCTGATACTCACTCAGCACCAGAAGGATCGTGAGACACGCAGCTACTCAGGGCTAAACTGGCCACAGGAGATGGTGTAAAATCCCTGGAATGAGGGGCGGCAGTTACCTCCGTGGTTGCTTCTGGAACAGATGGATGAGCTGATGCTTACACCGGAAGGATTTCATATTTCAAAGTTTCCGCGTTGTGATTGAGAAGTTCTGCTTTAGCCCTGTCCAGGGATCTGATAATATTTAGTTGTTCTGGTCTTGTGAGTTCCTTAAAGGCACTGATGGCACCCTCCACAATGTCATTCCCCCTCCAGATGTAATTCCATTATCAGATCTTTAGCCACCAATGCAGGAGGATCTGCCCTAAAACCTTGTTCTGCTGACAAGGGGCCTTTGGGGGCTGGGAGCACCCTTGCAATGAGTGTATGGTCATCGGTAGATAAATGTGTTGGGAGGTCAGTAGTTACTGAGTTAATTGATCCTGTGTTTTGGCCATCTACTTCTTCGTCCACAAGGGATCTGGAGGGTGAGTGAGAGCCAGAAGTCTCTGGCAGAACCTTACAGGACTCAAGAGCTGATTCCAACTCCTCAACACTTGGAACAATGGACACTGCCCCCGATGGCACCCCATCCAGGGCTTTAGATAAGGGGCTCATATTAGACTGTGATGGTCTTGGGGAAGATGACAAGACCTGGGCTGAGTCACTAGGCAATTGTTGGTAAGCCACAACATGATGCAAGTTCTCCTCAGAGTTAGTCATGTGGCACAGCAAACCCACCCCATTGAGATAGTCCAACTTGTTCATCAGCACAGGCTTAAAGGCTTCAGAAGAAGAGCTATCCATAGGCTCCACTGCTCCAGTTAGGGGAAGTATGCAAACGGAAGGTGCCTGAGCTCCCACCATCTCAGGTATCATTGACGAATGTACCTGGTCTGGTGCATGAGGTTTGGTGCTACTGCCAAAATGTTGAGCTTGCCATTGGCTATTAGAAGCTGCACTAGTTGAACAGTCAGTTGTTAAATTAGCTGGCTGAGAGAAAGCCGAAGCTTGTGGGTTATGCAGTGAAGCAAAGCATTTCCTAAAGAATCAGTGGCAGCCTTTAACTCATTAACATTCGGCAGCACCAAAGGACTTGAATCAGGAGAAAAGCAGTTGGCAACTCCCACGCTCTGGGGACAGTTATCTCTCCTACAGCGACTGGGCACAGAGCCAGCCTGAGCCAGCTTCAAGGCTGATGGAAGGAGATGAGGGGGAGGCTGCATTCTATGCCTTGGGAGCAAAGGTTTAATATTCATGTCAGCAAAGACTCTCTGCAAGAAGATGCCAAAGGACTGAAGAAACCAACTCTTCCCATGCAGCTGGCCCGGGATCTGAGAGGTGCCAAACTTCAAAAGAAGCTGGGTCCAATTTGGAGACTGGGGAATCCAAAAGAGTGTTATGATTTCCTGCAGATCAACACAGTCGGCCTGGGATGGATCAAGGTATAATTGCATAGAGAGTCTTTTGCCCTCAATTTGTTGGCCCAGCGCCCCTTATGGATGGGGGAGTCCTGGAATTCCAGCAGTATTTGATTTTCCAACAAGCAATAGGCAGATTTACCACAATCCAGATTCTCATGCAGCCCCAGCAGTTCAGCTTCCTCTGGTTTGTTCAAACCCAGAACTTGACCAGAGAGGGAAGATAAGGGTGGTTGAATAGCCTTATGAAGTGAGTGCAGCTGGGCAAGAATAGAGTTAAGCTGTTCACATACAAAAAGAACCGTGTTTCCAATAATCATGTTTTAATCACCCAACAAGGACAAGAAACAGTTGCTGAGACCATTCTCCTGACATAATGGCTGCTTATCCTGTAGAGAGGGAGCCAAAGGGGTGGGTGAAGGAGGGCAGGCTGAAGCCGTGCCAATGTGACAGGAGGGAGACTGGTAGTTTCAGCTTCTGATTCGGAAACATGAAGAGCTTCATATCGGTTGGGAGAAGCGAGATTCATGAGCTCACCTACTGTGTCTGACCATGCTGGGTGGTCCTCCAGACATAGCTGCTTGGCTGACTTGATAGGAGAGTTGCCCTGTCCAGGGGAGTGTTTATGCCTTCTCCTCTTCCCCATCAGAGCAGCTTTTTAGAATCCACTGTAATCCAAAGACAAGGGTGCAGACTGGAGACAACTGCTGTTGCAGTGTTGCTTGAAGACAGAAGTTGTGCGGATCAAGAAGGAGGTGTGTGTGGAGGGCAGAGCAGGCCTTACTCTTTTACCCCAGTTGCAAAACATGGCAAGCCAATATTCTGCAAGGACTTAGGGACGTTGGCCACTGGGTTGTCTCATTCAACTGGGTCCAGAAAGCGATTCTCTGAGACGCTGGTGAAACCAAGCGATTCTGTTGGTGAAAGATCTCCAGGAATGGTCCGTCTACTTGAGACTCTGCCCGCCTTCCGCCTTCTCCTATCCACGCTGCTCCTCCTACTCCTTGGATTTGAAAAGGAAGTGAGGAACGGATGAAAGGAGATGGAGGCCAGGTATTGTCCATCTCATCAAACACTGGCAGTGTCTGAGAGGAAGGTATTCTGAACGGCTAGGGCCACCATGGAACAGACCCTGCTTTCTTTTGAGGGCGCCTGCCAAAATATCTGACAAGCTGGGCACTCAAACAGGGCTTCAGATGAGGAGCATATTAGAGTCAGTGCATCTCAAGAAGGATATTGTAGAGGTGGAAAAGGTGTGGAGGAGGAAAGACATTATGAGCGGAGCACTGGAACATATAAAGCTACAGCATTTGCGGCTTGGGAAAAAAGAGGCGGGATGCGATCAAGACTTATAAAATTATGCATGGTGTGTTTGTGGGGGGGGGGGGAGAGAACAAAAGAAGTCACATTTGCCCAAAGAGTGCAACATATATCCCATGTGACCTTCACTGAAATGATTGTGAACCACAGAATAGAAATTATTTAAAATAAAGAAGAACCCTCCTAACTACCTCCTAAAATGAGGTGCAGAAGAGACACCAGCAATAGACCCTGGAAAAGACGCCACACTGGGGTGAAGACGGGCAGGTGCTCTCCCCTCTCTGCCAATGGGCGTTGAGAGCTCTGTAGACATTGTTTTAAAATGTCTTTTATACATAAATGTACAATTTATGTTTTTAATATGGTTTTAATTGTGAGCTGCCTTGAGTGCCCTTCATTGGCTAGAAAGGCGGGATATAAATTCTATAAAGAAAATAAATAAATGGGAGGAGGGGAAGTAAAGGGGGTGGGGAAATGGAGTGCTGCAAGTTGCCTTCACAGACCTAAGTCCAGCAACCAAGAGACTCTCTGAAGTCGCTCGGTTACTGAGACAGGCGGCCACGCACTACGAACGAGGGCAATTGCATGAGGTGGAACAGCTCCCGAAATCAGCGACAACTATTTTGAAACATGCAGCTGAATACCTGGCCAAAGAAGGCTTCCACATTCTCAGTGAACATCTAACTTCCGCAAGCCTGCACATCCGGGCAGCAGCCTTTAGCCCAAACACGATGCCATAGGTAATGGAAGATCATCAGGTGGAAGATGTGGTGTTGACAGCGATTCCCATGTTTTGACAGCTGTTTGAACTGTTTGACAGCTCTGGGAAGGGCAGGGCTGACTCCACAGCTGTAGTAGTAAATCTTTATTACGGTCATAAGACCAGCCACATATAAAATATCAAAATATATAAGCATATATATAGATATACAAAAATATGCAATATATTATGATTAAATTTAAAACTATAAAACAGTTTATAATTATGTTTAAAACAGTTCTGAAATACCCAGCAGCAACTTCCAGCCATCTCCCCTAAAACAATTCCATTATATCTAGCAGACTATACTCTAACTACAAAGGTTCATCCATATTTAAAATCCATTTCCTAATGCCCACTGCAGCGGTAAAAAATTTAGCGACACTCTATGTAAACATAGGATTGGAATCAGATAACAATACATACATACATTGTTGCTCTGTGCATCTGAAAAGTCGGCCAGTCAAAGGGGAAATAAGTTCTTCACGTATCTTCTTGTAATAAATGCACCGAAACAGAACATGTTCAACTCCACAGCTGTAATCAATCAAGGCCAATGGAGACTCTGAAGGACACCTGAGCTTCATTTGACCTTGATGGGACTTTGAATGGACAAGGGGCTAACAAGGTAGCTCACAGCTGAGCTGCATTTTGGGTAATGGGACAACCAAGGATAAAAGGCAGCTTCAGAAGGAGCAAAGTTCAGCAGTACCCCAGATCCAGACCTACAGGACTCCAGACCTACGGGACACGGATGGACCAGGACCTACGGGAGAAGGGGACTGCCAGGACACTCTGCTGGAGAGGACACACTCTGCTGCAGAAGACCGGACTGTGCTTTGGAGATTAGACTGTGGACTTGGACTGGAGGCTTTGGACCTTTACCCACTGAGTTAAGTGGAGTTTTGGGGAGGGAAAGCCTCTGGACAAGAGGACTTGCAGGGAAGTGTTTGTAGCAATAAATTTGGTTAAGTGCTATAGATAAGGAGTTCTATGTTCATTCCTTTGCACACCACAGCTGTTGTTTCTAGAGATAAGGACATGTTAATTAGCCAAAAAGTGGGCATTAGAAGGGAAAGGGAACATTTTTGAGACAAGACAAATTGGCATAGTTGGCAGGATTGCAAAACACCATACGACAATCTTATCTTCAACATTTACTGTGTGGGATTGCAACTGACGTGTGCCGTGAGGGATCCCCGCCTTGACAACTTACCACTCATTCAAGCATGGCTGCAGGAGTGTGGAGAGAGTCTGAAGACCACTGGGGAGCTAACGATATACAGAGTGCCATTTTCTCTCTGTAATAAAATACCACCTACTGACAGCTTTAGAACAGAGGTAGCAATGGGGGAGGTGCAGTGATCTGCAATCAAGGTTGCTGGCTTTGTGCTGAGATACCATATGAAAGGAAAAAGCGTGAAGTGTGAAGTTTAAGCTGGAAATTTAAGATAAGTAAGTGTTAATATTGTCCCCGGCTCTGATTGACTGATTTGGCTAAAAGCCCTGGGTATATTGGAGGCGTTAATGAGAGACTTTTTAAGGATGTTTTATTTATTTATTTATTTATACAGGTATTTATATACCGCCTTTCTTTGGTCGTCAGATTTCTCCGCAGACTTTAATCCAAGGCGGTTTACACAGGCAGGCTGTTCTAAAGCCCCGTGGGGATTTTTACAATTGAATAGTTCTAGTTTTTCATAGAAATCCTCATTCCAGCTGGATTCCTTCCCGGTCTGGCCTCTCTCTGGCCCTTTGCCTCCCACGCTCCACTTGACAGCAACTCCTCTCTGCCACCGAGGGTCAGCTCATCAGTATATCAGCGTGTCGTCAGTTTTCGGGTACTTCCGGTTGTTTCGAACTGGCAGCCTCAGATCTTCAGGCATACAAGGCGGCTGTTCTACCAACTGAGCCAGATGTTGGAAGTGCTCTTTCTCTTTGTAGTGGAATAAACCGGTAGTGGATTTATTACAACTACAGCTTGGGTGTGGACTAAAATTCAGAATTATCTTTGGATATAATTCCCATTAGATCTGAAAGACTCTTGTTTTCTTTGCAACAGAATATTAGGGACGGTGAGATTGTTTTTCTTTTGTTTTGCCTCTCCCTTCATTAACTATACTGGGCTGTTATCTGCAAGAGAGATAAGAAAGGAATGTGCAATTGGCAGGGCAATACTGACCTGGTGGAAGCAAGGAGAATAATACGCTGTGGACATCTAGTGGACTAGAGAGAAATTGCAAGAAAAGGAGAAATAAGAAAAAAATATATGATGGCATCAGTTTCAGAAGATTGGATACAAAAGATGCTGACAAACATGGAGAGATTGCTTGCAATGGAACAAAGGCAGCTGAGTTGGTCTTCGCAGATTCAAGCCAGTTTGGAGACTCTCTCCCAACAGACAGATGTGTTCAAGGAGCAACTGGAAGATGTGAAGAAACAAGCAGAAGATCAACAAGGGAGTAAGAAAGCGGAAAGGGTGCTGGTGAGGGACGAAATCAGAAGAGTGGAAATGGGAAGAAATCAACAGGATGGAGGAGGCGCTGATGGAGATCAAGATAGACAAGATAGACAGAGTAACATGGGTGCACAAAATACAAAATTTGTTGGAACAAAAAGGAGAAAAAACATCCCAGTTAACTGGAAGAATGAACACATCCTATACAAGAAAGTGTGGATCTATTAGATTTTGTTATAAATTACTACAGATATTACAGGAGAAAAAATGGAAAGTAAGAAAGAAAAAGAAACCTGAGGGTTAACTTGAGGGTTAAAGAAAACTGGAGGATTTACTCAGTTAATAACAATGGCCCAAACTTATTAAAAAAAAATACATATGAAATTGATAAACATGAATTAGAATGTATTAAAAAAATAGCTGGAAATGTAAATGTGTGGAAGAATTGTTTTATATGTGGCTATTATGTCAAAGAAAAAAGAAAGAAGGTAACTAGATTGGAGAATGGTAAAGAATATATTATAAGAGATAGTTGGTTCCATCATAGTTTGGAAATCAGACTATTTTTATTTAATGTTAATGAGTAATTGAACTAGTTGAGGACTGATAGAAAGTGAATATTTAGAAAATATATTATAGGGAATTTGGAAGAATTTATTATATATGATATAAGAAATACATAAATGATTATAAGAGTCAGAAGCAGATGGAAGAATTGTTCTATATGTGGTCACTATTTTAAAAAAAAATATATTAGAATGGAGTATAGTAATGAATTGATTATAAGAGATTGTTTTTGTCATATCTTGGTAACTCGATTATCTTTGCTTTAATATTAATGAGCAATTGAAGTTAGTTTACGCTTGACAAAGTGAATATTTAGAAAATATAGTATAGGGCATTAGAAAGAACTTATCGTATATGATATAAATAAATGGATAAGTCAATAAGAAGGAGATGAGTAAACAGATTAGGAGGTATAGTATGATTAATTAGTAATGATATATAGTATTTAGCACTCCTAAATGTATATGTTTGGATTATTTGTATTGTTTTGTACAAGGACATCTGCAAGAGGGATCTGAAGGACTTAGGAGTGGACCTCAACAGGTGGGAAACCCTGGCCTCTGAGCGGCCCGCTTGGAGGCAGGCTGTGCAGTATGGCCTTTCCCAGTTTGAAGAGACACTTGGCCAACAGTCTGAGGCCAAGAGGCAAAGAAGGAAGGCCCATAGCCAGGGAGACAGACCAGGGACAGACTGCACTTGCTTCCGGTGTGGAAGGGATTGTCACTCCCGAATTGGCCTTTTCAGCCACACTAGAAGCTGTTCCAGAACCACCATTCAGAGCGCGATACCATAGTCTTTCGAGACTGAAGGTTGCCAACATTTGTTTGTGTGTGTTAATTCTGTTCCATTCGCCTCTTTTGAAATCCAAGGAGGAGAAGGAGCAGAGGTGGGTGGGTGGCAGGTGCCCCCCACTGAGATGCCCACCTCAGTCAAAATCAGGGCCAGGCCAACTCCATGTAGAGGAAGTTGCAGCAAAGCCAAAAAGCGAATCCTCACCGGCCACCATGAGGGTGAAATGAAAGCCCTTCTTCACCGATTTCCGGTGCACTTGGTTGAGTAGGACGGCACATACTGCACACACCCACATACTGCTTCTTGTGGTCCTGCAACAAGAAGGGAGGCAGCCACTGGTGATTTTACCACTGCCCTGATCCGTGTTAGATAAATGGCCTAATAAGGATCACCAGGGGTTGAATGATTGCCCAGGTCATTGGTTCCCAAACTGTGTGCTTAGGGCACCACAGCGCACTCACAGAGGTGCTGCAGAATGTCTCTGGGCACCCATGCTACCGGCACTCCCGGGTGCCCCCATCTTGCAAAATCTCACAAGATCGAAGATGGCGACGCCCAAATCTTGTGAGATCTGAGATCTTCCTGACTGAGCCAGGAAGAAGTGACTGTAGGAACGCCGTGACCCCTGGTAAGTTTGGGAATCACCGGTCCAGGCTAAGAAGAACCAAAGCGCCAAAACAGGGCACCTTGAGTTAGAGACACTTGGAAAAACCCTATTGAAAGTCCCACAAGCACATGATTGTTGCCATTTGCTAACATGATTCCAATCCGCTTCCACCTAACCAGCCATTTGTGGCCAATAGATGCCCCTTGGAGGCTGACAAACAGGCAGTGATGGACACAGCTCTCCTGTTGGCCCCAAACATCTGGAAATATGCCATGCCTTGAAATATTTTTAGCCATCTGGTCCAGCAGGTGTCTGTAGAAAAACAGATGACATGCACAATAAGAAGGGTTCTCAAAGGGGTGTTCTTTTCATCATTGTCCATGGGAAAAGATGCAGGAAGGACACCCTGGTAAGAGTCTGCTGAGATCCGTACAACTTATGCCTAATTATTGCTACGCAAAAGCAGAGTAAGATCATCACCGAACAGAGCAAGAACAGAAGGGCTCCCAATAAGTTCACCACAGCAGCCCTGGCACACATCACTAAGGTTCTGCTTCTCCGGCACTGTGCACCTTCTCCTTCCCCCCATTAAGCTGCACCTGTTGGATAGCTGCCTGCCAGAGGGGCCGGCAGCCTAGCAGAGAAACACAGTGGCAACCTTTCCCCCCTCCTCCCTCAGCCCCGCCCCCTGGGCTGTGCCCTCCCCCTGGCATCCTCCAGAGCCCCTCCCTCTCACTCAACCATCCAGGGAGGAGAAGCTCAGACTCCTTGGGGCAGCTTTGCTCTCTGGCTGCTGAGCAGCCATCAGGCACTTGCTTAGACAGCCCTGCCCTCCGTACAGCTGGAGTGGCTGCAGAGGAGGCGGCGTGTTCGGGGTCCTAATATTTACCTCGTCGGCTTCCGTAGCCCCTTGCCGTACAACATGGCTGCTCTCTGGAGGGGACGTTCACGCCTCCAGTGGGAGCCCTGGCTCTGCCGTACAAGGCGCTGCATGTCAGGTATGGGGGTTCCCTGGGGTGGGGGGCTTGGGGGTGGCCTGGTCTCTCTTGCTCCCCTCTGTGCAAGGCTGGATTGGGGGGGGGAACTCAGTAAACGGCCCTGGCTGGGCTGCTGTGCCTTTAAGAGGCTCTGTTAGGCAGGCATTCCACAGGTGCAGCACCCCACCTGTGCACAGGGGTGCCAGCCCTCCAGGACTGGCCTGGGGGGTCCAGGAGTCTGCATCCAACTCCTGGTGGCCACTGAAAGCAATCCCCCCCAAACCCCTGGCATGCACAATAGTTAGGCAGGCATTCCACAGGTAAAGCACTCCACCTGTGCAGAGAGTTGCCAGCCCTCCAGGACTGGCCTGGGGTGTCCAGGAGTCTGCATCAAACTCCAAGTGGCCGCTGAAAGCAACTTGGGGGTTTTTAAACATGGAGATCCAGGAATCTCCAACACAGGGAAAATAAAAACCATCTCTGGCAATAACTTCAACCGGAGTTGCCAGGCGGGAAAAGCCTTGCCTGTTGAAGTCTTGCTCTAGAAAGACACCAGATTGTCAGATTGCCAATGCTGGCTGGAGCTATTCCTGAAGATTTTAAATTCAGACAACATCCCCCTCCCCTGTCGTGACAAGCTGTACCTGCTGAAATTCCTACTTCTATACAATTGTTAAAGGTCCAGGATCCCTAAAGTTGAAAGTTTGCCCACCCCTGGAATAGCGTCTCATGTGCAGTATCTTGACGTACTCCTTATGGCAACTCTATAAAGGTTTATGCCCATATTGCAGATAGGGAAGACTGAGGTTGAGTTGCAAAAACTTGCCCAAGGCCACTGATGAGTTCATGGTAGGGGCAAAATTTGAACTCCAGAAATCCTGATTTGTAGTTCAGTCTGGTAGTCTCTACACAACACCATTTTAAATATTGGGTGACAGTTATTGCAGGTTATTGAAGTTATTTCATAACTTCCAGATGGTATCTGTGGTATTATTTTGTGGCAGGTACAAGAATGTCACTGGCAATACCTTAAAAACCACAATTCTAGTTATTTGTGTCTTTCACGGCCAGGTCACTATACATGTTTACTCAGAAGCAAGTCCAAGTTTGCATTTAATGGAGCTTACTCCATTAAATCCCTTTGGCACCATTGGCACACTTGTGCCATCTGGAGGAAGTCTCATTGATCTCAAAGCATTATATGCAATGCAAGGTAATACTTGATGAAACCACATCATACAGACTGGACTGACTTCTGAGTAAACATGTGCAGGATTGGCTTCCAAAGAAGGTTCTCTTGCACACTAAGAATGTAGGTGATCATTTAGAAGAGCTCTGCCAGTTCAGGACCACGGGCCCATCTAGCGCAACATGCTCTTTCGCTGCAGTGACCCAACAGCTGCCTCTGGGATGGCCACAAGCAGGAGATGAAGGTGTGATCCTCTTTTGGTATGACAGCAACTGGCTTCATGTGATTTTCAATTACTGTTCTGTGGCACATTTGCATGCCACCAAAAGTCCACAAAGTGTGGGGGAGGGTCATATATAAGTTGGACCATTGGGGGATGTGAGCCCCTGAATGGCAGTATGGTGTGGCTTGTTAACTGTCAAAAATCTGATGGTGTGCCTTGACAATTTTAGCACCTTCTCAGTGTGCCATGAGATGAAAAAGGTTGAAAATCCCTGGGCAACTAGGTAACCTATAGCTGTGGTTACAAGCTCCATTCAGGTCTTTGAAGAGCATTATTGTATCCAGGCTAATGAAATCTCATTTCTCCAGACTAATGAAATCTATCCAATGAAATCAATCACAATCACACCTTAAATAATGTCCCTGACCTCATAACCTGGCAATATTTAGGCCTGGGCAAGTCTTGCTTACCTTTTGCCCTCTTGCCAAGATGTTGAAGGAAGAGATGGAGGGATTCACTCTCCTGCCTGGAAGAGTGAGGAAAAGATGTACGCAACCAATATTTGCCTTCAGTTATGCAGTGCAGAGAGTGATGTGAAGAGGAAAGGGAAGGAAGTGGACAGGATGTTGACACCTTCGTGCTAGACAGGAAGATGTAGGGGGCTTTTTAATGTTTTGCTTCCATCTCTGCTCTCTGATTCTGTCACCAAAAAGATTCTCCGGAAATGTGTCCAATCCCCTTTTCAAGGCATCTATGCCAGATGCCATCACCGCATCCTAAGGCAAGGTGTTCCACAGGTAATTACATGCTGGGTAAATAAATATTTCCTTTTGCCTGTTCTAATTCTTCCAACACTCAATTCTAGTGGATGTCCCCTGGTTCTGGTGTTGTGTAAGAGGGAAAAGAACATCCCCCTATGTATCCCCTTCATAATTTCATACTCAATCCTTTTTCCTTGTAGGGAAAAGTGAGTATGATCTCCTGGTCATTGGAGGAGGATCTGGTGGCCTGGCTTGTGCCAAGGAAGGTTAGTGCCAATCAATAAAACGTAATAACTGTAGCAGCAGCAGCAGCATCCTCTTGGCCATCATGCTTTAGCTACTATTGAAGTGTCCTTGATTCTTCAGAAAGGAGTCCCTCTGTAAACCGTCAATAGAGCTCCACCAACCATCAGGAGATTTGTCCTTATAGGACCAATTTATATGGAACAAGGTTTCATCTACATACTTTGGGGATCAGTTGAAAGCCATGGAAACCAGAATACTTGCAATTGACTTGGGGTCAGCTAGATGTGATGGTGGTAGATTTGCATTTCGTGGACCTCTGACAGGGGTGTAGTTTGGAGGGGCTTATGTCTCGGTCATGTCGTGAGAATGGACGATGGCCGGATCCCAAAGGATCTCCTCTATGGAGAACTCGTGCAAGGAAAGCGCCCTACAGGTAGACCACAACTGCGATACAAGGACATCTGCAAGAGGGATCTGAAGGCCTCAGGAGTGGACCTCAACAAGTGGGAAACCCTGGCCTCTGAGCGGCCTGCTTGGAGGCAGGCAGTGCAGCATGGTCTTTCCCAGTTTGAAGAGACACTTTGCCAACAGTCTGAGGCTAAGAGGCAAAGAAGGAAGGCCCATAGCCAGGGAGACAGACCAGGGACAGACTGCACTTGCTCCCAGTGTGGAAGGGATTGTCACTCCCGAATTGGCCTTTTCAGCCACACTAGACGCTGTTCCAGAACCACCTTTCAGAGCGCGATACCATAGTCTTTTGAGACTGAAGGTTGCCAACAACAACATGTCTTACATAAGCTGCCAAGGACATTGGAGTATTTGCACTGGCTAGGGATCAACTAGATATTATGGTGGTATACATGCATTTCAGAGATCTTGGATCATTGGAGTGGTGGTGGGGTCATCCTCAGTTCTTTGAATTGCACTCAGGAACGTACAGGTGGGCAAGAACTATGAAATAACAGTTGTGGCATGGTTGCAATTCCTGCCAATGTTTTTGATAGTCGTATTGGTGAATATAAGTTGATTTTATTTTTTACCCTGAAATAAATTTGTGGTCTTGTTTTTGTTTTTTTTAAAGCTTCCCAGTTTGGAAAGAAGGTGGCTGTTCTTGATTACGTGGACCCTTCTCCGAGAGGTACAGCAAATTTATTCTAACAGCAAACAGTTTCTTGCTGGAACTTTTTGTCCTTCTGGACTTTGGAATGTGTATCTTCTCCGTTCTTTGGTCTGCCCACCCTGCCGACAAACTGAAAGACTTTCGTGTGCATTTTGCAGAATCATGTCGTTAACATTCAAATGGCAGTGTCTGAAACTCTAGAAAGTGGGTCAATGTAGCGAGCCGTGTGAACCAATAGGCTAATTCAGTGTACAGAAGCTTCCTGTGTAAAGAATGAGAGGACAGATCTCTGCCCCAAGGAGGTTACAATCCATTTATTGACATGGGAGAGACAACAGAGGAAGGGAAGCAGAATGGAGTCAGAGGTCAACAGATGAAAGCTGTCGCCCTAGACATGCTTTCCTGGGAGTAAGTCCCATCGAATGCAATGGGACTTGCTTCTGAGCAGAAATGCATATGGTGGTTGTATCGTGGGTCAATGTTATCCGTTTCTGTGTGTTCCGCAGGAACCAAATGGGGACTTGGCGGCACCTGTGTGAATGTTGGCTGCATTCCTAAGAAACTGATGCACCAAGCAGCCCTTCTGGGGAGTTCCCTCAAGGATGCCCAGCGTTACGGCTGGAATATATCCCATCCTGTGTACCATGACTGGTAAGATGTAGCTCTGTTCTGCATTGTGCTCTCTGTTAACACTGAACGTATTCAGTCGGTCCTGGGTATCCACGGGGAATCCGTTCCACGACCCCCCATGTATAACTGCAACAACAGGTTCCTTGAGCACTCCGGAGAGCCACTGCCAGTCCACAGGACCAAAGGCCTCATTGGTCTTCTGTGAGCTGGGTAAGAATGGTTTTGAGACTTGGGGCTCTTCTTTTTTCCCAGGTCCGTGTTGGCGAAAGCGGTTCAAAACCACGTGAAATCCTTGAACTGGGGACACCGAGTGCAGCTGCAGGACAAGTAAATGCAATTCTTTTTCATCTTCTTTCTCACCTAGGCAAAGGTAGGCTTTTCTCCAATTTTAATCCCCGCATGGGCATCCCATCGCACTAACAGCAGTCCTTTTTTAGGGCTATAGCATGGGTGATTTTTTTTTTGCAGTTCATCGCAGTGGTGTACTAAAGTCTACAATCCTGGGCATACAGGAACCTCTCTGTGTCTTCCGACTTGGTATCTGCAGATTCGGTTATCCATGGTTCTCTGTGGCCCCTTGGCACCCATTATCTTCCTTTTTTCATTTGCAAGCAGGCATGTTTCTTGCTTTTACAAGAGGCTAGGACAGGAACACAACAAGCAGACAGGCAGCCTGCGTGCTAGGGGGACGCATTCGGAATGTTCCGGAAGCAGGAAGCTTCAGGGGGACATCTGTATTTACTTTTATTGCATTGAACTCAGTGGGACTGACCTCTGGAGTAATGAGGCACAAGGGTGGTTTTGTGGGGTATTCAGTAGGGGTGTGTGATTATGTTGTTTTCCACTTGCCAACAGAAAAGTGAAATACTTCAATCTGAAGGGCAGTTTTGTGGATGCGCACACCGTTCGGGGAGTGGCCAAAGGAGGCAAAGAGGTCAGTTGCTTAGCTGGGTCTTGGAACAGAAATCTGGTTCCAGAATGTGGATGCCGTTTGGCTGCTAACCCTTGGTGGTGGTGATGAAGCTTGGTATTTGGCAAAACCAATGTCTGCCTTAAAAGATACCACCCTACAGCTGGCTTTGGCATGGCGCAAAGCGAGGCAATCCCCTCCCATGGGGAATTTTAGAGGCAGAAGATTTGCCTGGTTAATTTTGTCCAAAATACCATCATCTGTCAGTATCCATGGAGGTTGGTTCCAGTCTCTTCGCTCCCCCCCCCCCCGGTGATACCAAAATCTGCAGGTGCTCGAATCTGGCATTGCACTCACTTACCTGAGGGTTGTACCCAGCGCTCTCAAATTTGTTCCAGCCCGCAGCCCGTGGCCTTACTGGGCCTCGGAACACCTCCCGGATGCTGTTGGAAACAACTTCAGGTTCACATTCGCAACTTCGGGTCACATCTAGGAGGTTTTCTGAGGCCCGTGGAGTGGGCCGCAGAACCAGTAGTCACATCTAGGTGGTATTCTGAGGCTCAGAGAGGCAACTGCAGTTGGTCAAATCTGTGGGTGCTGAATCTGTGATAAGGAAGGCCCATTATATACCTCTGGTAACTTGTGGAACATCATGGCTGGCCCACACATGAGGCCGGGTGAGGCAGCTGCCTTAGGGGAGCTAAATGGTGGGGTGCTCCTGGGACGCTCTGCTGTGACGCTTGCCTTGCCTCAAGTGTACTGAGGGCTTAAACCATCCCTGTGTGACAGTGATACGAAAGAGCTTTCAGGGTGGTGCTAAAGCAGCTTCCTAGAGTGAATTCTCCTCCCAGAGCTTCCAAGATGGGACTGCCTTAGGAAGCCAGCCCAGCATCAATGTGAAGGCACTTCCCACAATCTTGGTGCTCTCCAAGGTTCTAAATGATTGTCTTCCATTGGTCTGCAATTGCAACAAAACGCTCCTGCTGGAGATGAACTTATGTTAAAGAGGCAGGCTTGTCTAAAGCACTTTCTTTGCATCTTGGTTCCTGATTTCTTTGCATTTTTTTAAATTCCTAGATATTACTCACGGCTGAAAATATAGTCCTTGCCACTGGTGGGAGGCCTAAATACCCTGCAAATGTAAGTTCATGGTTGTGGAGTCCAATTAAATCCTTCACACATGATGATTTTAAGGTAAAAAACTATTTGATGATTAATTTGTAATCATTACGCTTTTCTTCCTGTATAAAAAGATTTCGGGGGCTTTGGAGTATGGAATCACAAGTGATGATATCTTCTGGATGAGAAGGTCTCCCGGGAAAACGTATGTTCTTCTATCTTTTTTTTTCTTCCCCCTATCCATTTTCTTTTGTGTGTTTATCATCCCCTCTTGGGGTGGTTGCTATTTTCACAGCACAATCCTTTGCATGTCTACTCAGAAGTTACTCCCATTGTGTTTAGTGAAATTTAATGCCAGGATTGCAGCTTCCTTTAAAAAAAAAATAAATTCTTATTTGGTTGTCATTATGCTAAGACTTTTCTTTATGTAGCACCATCAAAATAACATGTAGGTGTATATAAGAATGGTATTGGCAACCTTCAGTCTCGAAAGACTATGGTATTGCACTCTGAAAGGTGGTTCTGGCACAGCGTCTAGCGTGGCTGAAAAGGCCAATCCGGGAGTGACAATCCCTTCCACACCGGAAGCAAGTGCAGTCTGTCCCTGGTCTGTCTCCCTGACTATAGTCCTTCCTCCTTTGCCTCCTTGCCTCAGACTGTTGGCCAAGTGTCTCTTCAAATTAGGAAAGGCCATGTTGCACAGCCTGCCTCCAAGCAGGCCGCTCAGAGGCCAGGGTTTCCCACTTGTTGATGTCCACTCCTAAGGCCTTCAGATCCCTCTTGCAGATGTCCTTGTATCGCAGCTGTGGTCTACCTGTAGGGCGCTTTCCTTGCATGAGTTCTCCATAGAGGACTTCGATATTGGGAACTCCTTGGGGCAAGAAGCTTTTTTTGGGTATGGAACTCAGTCGTTTTCTCTGTGCATTGATGGATCTGAATTAATAATAATGATTTCTAAAGCTACACAAATATTTTTCCATACTAGAGACGTGGAGGAACTGCATCTGAATTGCAGTTGCTTTTCTTGCAGAAGGTCCCGGTTTTTATCCTTGTCTCCAGGTAGGGCTGGCGAAGACCCTGCAGAGCTGCTATCTGTCTGGGTTGTTGAGACTGAACCGAATGGGCGAATGACTTAGTAGAAGGCAGCTTAGAAAAAATATTTCTTTACCCAGCATGTTATTAAACTTTGGAACTCTTTGCCACAGGATGTGGTGATGGCACCTGAAGGCCTAGATGCCTTTAAAAGGGGATTGGACAGATTGATGGAGGAAAGGTCCATCGTAGGTTACAAGCTGTGATGGGTAAATGCAAGCTCCTGGTTCTAGAAGTAGGCTATCTCTGAAGGCCAGATACAGGATGCAGGAATCTTGTTTTCTTGGGTGCTCTGTGAGGTATCTGGTGGGCCACTGTGAGATGCAGGAAGCTGGACTAGATGGGCCTTTGGCCTGATCCAGCAGGGCTTTTCTTATGTTAGCTTCCTAAGTATCTATGATTTCTGTTCCTCAGTTTCTAGATTAAACCATGAGAGGGCAGCAAGACCTTAGAATTACAGAGTGCTCTGCCTCTCATTGGATAATCCTTGAGTCTTATGCCCAGCTTGGAAGGAAAAAGTACAGCCCAGCTGCTTTTGATGTTGAAAAGACGGCTTAGGCCACAATCCTATGCAGTCTCCACTGAGTGCAATGGAGCAGTCCTAAGTCCTGAGTGCAATGGAGCAGTTCCTAAGAGCAGTCTCCACTGAGTGCAATGGCACTTTCTTCCGAGTAAACTTTGCATTGGATTGTGCTGCTGGCCTCGTTAGAAATGGCTTAAAGCTGCTGAAGTTCAGATGAAAACTGCCTGGACTTGGTGCCTGGTCAGCCACTGATCTAAACGTGGAGACGCTTGAGAATTATTGTGTGTTTGACAAGTCTTTGTGAAAATATGAAGCTTCTGACGACTGAGTCGGGCATTGGTCAATTTGGTTCGGTTTTGCCTGCACAGGCTGCCAGTGACTCCCCAGGGCTTCAAAGCGAGGTCTTTCCCAGCCCTATTCAGAGATGCTGCCAGGGATTGAACCTGGGATGTCCCAGAACGTCCTTTGGGATTCCACTATGTGATCATGTGGGATTGTTCCAAGTGATGGGGTGGGGGGAGACTGGCAGCCAGCAACTGCGGGGTGGAGACCCACAATCGCAGGTGAATTTAACCCCTACCTCCTTCCAGAATTACCACAATGCACCCACTTTTGGAATGAGCTTAGGCCAGTCCTGGGTGCAAATTCTGCCCCCCCCCCCGATTCAGGCAGTGGGCTGAGAGAGGAGGTGGGGGTGAAGAGACCAAAGACGGGACCATCTTGTGTGTCAATCAAAAGTGACACGCCAAGGCTAAAAGGGGCGCCATCCCATGTTTGGCCTTTTGTGGAACATTAAACATGAGTATCTGTTCCATCTATCATTCTAAAGATAAACGGGGAGGTTGAGGGTGTCTTTGGTACAGTTTAAAGGGAAGTTAAATCTGCAGTTGTTTGCAATATATCAGTCACCTCTTGAATTTCTACACCCATGATTTATGTGAGGAAATTGTGTGGTGTGTGTGTGTGTTTAAACAAAAGAAAGGCCAAAAGCTAAACACGAGATTTGTCCCGGTGAGATATTTTCTGTGCAAATGTGGCTTTTGTCCATTCGCTGTTAATGCAAGTTGTAACAGTGTAATGTGGGAGTCTTGTGTTTATATGTTGCATTCCTAAGCTGTAGTCAAAATAAGCTTGAGGGGCTACAGTAGCATTTCTGTACTTTATCAGCCCGGCTTGCGGCAGACAGGGGCGGGAGTGGACGCACACCTTCTCGAGGCATTTGTTTCTGTCAAGTGGATTTCCCGTGTAAACCTTCCCATGATTCCTTTTAATGCTTTTTTAATGTTTTGGTATGGGTTCTCCCTCTGCCCGTTTCCTGCTCTGCCAAGATGGTTGCCTCTATTTTGCATCTGTCGGCAAACTACGTTGGGTAGCGAAGGGGTGGTGCTTTCATGAAGCCAACTGGGCAGCTGCCTAGGGCACAGACCTCAAAGAGGCACAGTCCTGACCTTTCGAGAGGCGCTGTTTTATACAGATTAGTTTTTTCCCCAAGCTTTGTAAAAAAAAAAAAAATGCAACTGACAATTTTTTTTAAGAGAAATGTCACAGTAGTGCTATATAATTATAATGTCTTATTTTAAAAAATGGAGGGTGCAATTAGTTAGTCTTGCCTAGGGTGCAGAATAGCCTGGCACCTTCCTGAGCAAGTGCTTGCTGGTTATGTGTATTCAACAGTTAAAACTTACAGGTTTTAGTGGTAGAAGACTCAAACCAAAAAAAGAAAGCCCCCCCCCTCAAATAACCAAGCTCTACCCTATTTATTTCAGTTTTCACCAAACAAGGTCACTAACTGGTTTACATTATTATTATTATTATTATTATTATTATTATTATTATTATTATTATTATTTTATTAATTTATACCCCGCCTTTTTGCTCAATGGGCACACAAGGCGGCTTACAACATTTTAAAAAATATAACATTAAAAACAATCATTAACAACAATTTTAAAAAGTCTAAAAACAAACAAACAAACCCCGTGGGTTTTCATATAAAAGCAAAAATGCCAGCCAGCCTGTCAACAATTAAAAGCTTTTTGAAATAAAAAGGTCTTCAGTCCACGCCGAAACGTTAGCAACGAGGGAGCAGTTCTCAGTTCTAAGGGGAGGGTATTCCACAGTTCGGGGGCCACCACCGAGAAGTCCCTCTTTCTGGCCACCGCCCCTCTCACCTCTCTTGGTGGCGGCACAGTCAAAAGGGCCCCCCCCAGATGATCTAAGAGCACGGGCAGGATTGTAGGGAAGGAGGCGGTCCCTCAGATACCCCAGACCCGAAATAATCACCAAAATAATGCTTCCCTATGCCAATGGCGTCACTAGGGTTTGCAAAACCCTGTGCGGGAGGCCAGTGTGTCACCCCCAAGATGGACCTCCTCCCATACAGTGGGTTGGGCAACACCCCAGGAAGTAGGCGCGGTGATGCACTATCGCCCCACCCCCACTGGTTTTTTGGCTATAACTTTTGTTAGAATACATATTTTTCGACGTGGTTTGTTTCATTGCATTCTACATGAAATGGTACCTAACATGTTGGCATTATTTGAAAATACGAAGATTTAAAAATTTTTGGCCAATAGTGGTGTCACACCCCCCCCCCGTGTGCGTCAGCCTGTGCGGACTGCACCCCCCCGCCAGCGACACCACTGCCATATGCTACAAAGACTTTCACTTTTAAAACATTGCCCATGAGTGAGGGACCTTCAGACAACCATGGGAAAAGATGCTTTGCTGGGGGGAATTGGGGATAATTGGTCTCAAGACCGGCCTTCGGAGTTGTGGGGCCAAATCAGAAACATTTCTACTGCCAGGGTCTGTAGAATCTTCAAGATATAAAAAACATTTATTAGAGCCTTTACTTCTCTATGGTAGAATAGAGAGCAATCCCAACGTGCTCTTTAAAAATGACTGTGAGTTAATGGATCTAAGAGTAGTTTACCCCCAAATGGGACCCTCTTAGAAGTGGGGGCATCACTGGGAGCAATTGGTACAATTGACTTAAATCTGGCCCTAGCTTCTCTCCCCTTCCTAAATATGAGAGAACTCAGGCTGACCCAAATTTTCTCATTGGTGAATGTTTCTGCCTATGATGGTCTCAAGAATCTGATGATGAACCCGAAGAGACCTGCCTTCTCCCATTGCTTTTCTCTGCACAGACTTCATGTACACACCTCCATGATTTTGCACATAGAAAACTAAGTTTTTGGGTGGGGAGGATAAGAACATAAGAACAGCCCCACTGGATCAGGCCATAGGCCCATCTAGTCCAGCTTCCTGTATCTCACAGCGGCCCACCAAATGCCCTAAGGAGCACACCAGATAACAAGAAGACCTGCAAGGCATTCTGGGAATTGTAGTTAAGAACATAAGAACAGCCCCACTGGATCAGGCCATAGGCCCATCTAGTCCAGCTTCCTGGATCTCACAGCGGCCCACCAAATGCCCCAGGCAGCACACCAGATAACAAGAGACCTCATCCTGGTGCCCTCCCTTGCATCTGGCATTCTGACATAACCCATTTCTAAAATCAGGCGGTTGCGCATACACATCATGGCTTGTACCCTGTAATGGATTTTTCCTCCAGAAACTTGTCCAATCCCCTTTTAAAGGCATCCAGGCCAGTTGCCATCACCACATCCTGTGGCAAAGAGTTCCACAGACCAACCACACGCTGAGTAAAGAAATATTTTCTTTTGTCTGTGCTAACCCTCCCAACACTCAATCTGAGTGGATGTCCCCTGGTTCTGGTGTTATGTGAGAGTGTAAAGAGCATCTCCCTATCCACTCTGTCCATCCCCTGCATAATTTTGTATGTCTCAATCATGTCCCCCCTCAGGCGTCTCTTTTCTAGGCTGAAGAGGCCCAAACGCTGTAGCATTTCCTCATAAGGAAGGTGCCCCAGCCCCGTAATCATCTTAGTCGCTCTCTTTTGCACCTTTTCCATTTCCACTATGTCTTTTTTGGGTTGCGGCGACCAGAACTGGACACAATACTCCAGGTGTGGCCTTACCATAGATTTGTACAACGGCATTGTATGCCGCAGAACCACAGCCCCTATATTGCTAGGAACTGGCACAGAGACCACTTCCAGAAATTCCTGCAGATTTTCATCTTCTGTGACTGTGGAACTGTCTCGGTTCAGCCTGCTCCCTCTTGAAGTTTCCATGGCCAGTATCGGATCTGGTCTAGAAAAAAAGGCACCTGAGGGGGAACATTTTGAGACCTACAAAATTATGCAGGTGATGGATAGAGTGAACAAAGAGATGTTATTTTCTCTCTTATACAGCACCAGAACAAGGTTACGCCCACTAAAATTGAATGCCAGGAGAGTTAGAACAATAAAAAGAAACAGTTCTTTACCCAGCATGTAATTAGTCTGTGGAACTCCTTGCCACAGGATGTGGTGATAGCACCTGAAGTCCTAGATGCCTTGTAAAGGGAATTGGATATTTTGATGGAAACATCCATCGCAGGTTGCAAGCCATGAGAGGTATGTGCAATCTCCTGGCTTTAGAAGTAGGCTGATTCTGAATGTCAGATGCAAGCAAGTGGCAACAGAATACACAACAGGATCTTGTGGTTTTGTGTGCTCCCTGAGGCAACTGGTGGGCCACTGCGAGATACAAGAAGCTGGACTCGATGGGCCTTTGGCCTGATCCAGCGTGGCTTTCCTTATATTCTAAACTGTCTCTTAGTTGTGTGGAAGGGAACCAAATGCATGACCCTGTGGTCTCCAGAATGGTGGAGGAAGCCAGTGCTCTGCCTGTCAGGCTGTCTTCATCTTATGCAGCCAAATCTTCGTCTGATCCCCTTGAACTCCCCATATTGTGAGAACCGAGTTGTACTTACGAGGGCTGGACAGTTGCAAGCCTCCCCTGTTTTGACAAGATCCATGAGCTGTGGCTTCAGACAATAACCCCAGGCGCATTCCTGTCACCCCACCCCTCACGGCGAAGCGGAGCACTGATTGCTTTTGCGGAGGGGGGGCTCCTGCCACACTGTTTGAAGAGCCCATGTTTTGAGCTGGAATTATATTATTAGTACCTTGAGGGATTAGTGCTGACATTGCCATGATCCTCTCTAACATTGTCTTGATCCTTTTTCTGAAAGGGCCAACGATTGCCTCTTTGCTGGGCCACCCACATCTTGGTTTGCCCTGGTGAGGAGCTGTCGTCTTAATGTACAATATTTGTGCATTCTTTCCATCTCTCTTTCTCCCTCTGACTTAAAATGAGAAGATTCAGTCCACAAATTAGCCCTACTAAAGAGTTCCCCCTCCCCATCACCCCTGCTTGAATTTCTCTGTTTGCTGCTGTCAGGCTAGCTGGGTGCTTCCTTTCAGAAATTAGCTGAGTTTTCATAAAAAGCTCTTTCCACTGTCCTGCTTCCCCTCTGTCATTTATAAAAAAGTAAACTAATTCCTTTGGGGGTGAAATGGGGGCTGGGCAGCCCTTTGTGAAAGGTGGAAACCCCTTCCCCAATCCAAATGGTTGGATTGATTGCAATCTGTTATTTAATCAACAGAAAAGGCAGAGCCAATTAATTGCGGAACACAATGGGACTTACTACTGAGTAGGTGTGCCTAGGATTGAGCTATAAGTTTTATAGTTGCATCCTATTTAGCAGTGGTTCTCACACATTTAGCATCGGGACCCACTTTTTTAGAATGACAGTCTGTCAGGACCCACCGGAAGTGATGTCATGACCAGAAGTGACATCATCAAGCAGGAAAATTTTTAGGAATCCTAGGCTGCAATCCTACCCACACTTACCCAGGAGTAAGTCCCATTTACTATTATTGTTCAAAGAATATAAACAGTAGCTAGCACTGTAATATTTCCCTAAATGTAGTCACACACCATGGCGGCATCAAGTCTAATATATTAAAAATAAAATATTGAAATGAATGGGGACTCACCTGAAATTGGCTCACAACCCACCTAGTGGGTCCCAACCTACAATTTGAGAAACACTGCTATATAGGATGCTGAAAACAAAATGACATCATAATGGTTTCTTTCTTTATCAAGCACACAAAAATGGGTGAGCGTTTGACATGGCCCTAAAAGAGTGCTTTGCATAAAGGCAGTGATTTTCAAACCTTTGGTACCGGGACCCACTTTTTAGAATGGAAATCTCTCAGAAATCTTTTTAGAATGGAAATCTCTTAGAAATGGAAATGGACTCATCGGAAATTGTAATTAAGCGTGGAAGTGATGTCATGGCCAAAAGTGGCATCATCGAGCAGGAAAATTTTTACCGCCACCCTGTACAACAAAAATCAAATTGATCAAGTAAATTAAAAATTTACAATAAGTATGAATTTTAAAATGTATTTAAAATAAAGGAGAGCTCTGCTAACCCTCCAAAGCTAATCTCCCAAAGCTAACCCTCCAAACTGCTAATCTAAGTTATCCAAACACCCCAAAGGCTGCAATCCTATCCACACTTATTTCATTGACTGTCATTGTTAAAAGCATATACACAGTAACTTGTTAAAAGTACAGCTCTGTAACATTTCCCCAAATGCAGTACCAAATACCACGGTAGCATCAATTCTTGTATATTAAAAATAAAATAAATATTGAAATGAATGGGGACCCACCTAGTGAGTCCTGACCCACAGCTTGAGAAATGCTGCATGATTGGAGGTTTTTATTTTGGTGGAGGGGTGTGTGATCCAAGTTCTGCTTTTTCAGATAGGCTTCTCTCAGCCCAATCCTATGCATATCTACTCAGAAGTAAGTCCTATTTAGAGTCAATGCGGCTTACTCCCAGGAAAGTGTCAGTCTTTAAACTCCTGTCAGTCAGTCTTTAAACTCCTGTGTCTTTTTTTTTTTAAAGAACCCTTGCTTTTTTTCCTCCATCTGTACCCCAACGTGAAAGGGTGCTGTCAAGAGAGTGTGAGATGTCTCTATAAGCTTGAAGTTTACCTGTAATCATACTCCCAAGTTTCAGAAAATAGGTTTTTTTGTTTTGGCTGTGACAATATCCACAGTCTCATTCCAGTGTCCTTTTCTTTCCCCCACCCTCCTCCTGAACAGGTTGGTGGTTGGAGCTAGTTGTATCCTTTGGAAACAGAATGATTTATTAACCTGCTTCTCTTTTTTTTCCATGTGAAGGCTCAAGATTTGAAGCACTGCCTTCCAGCCACTTTCGCTCAAGTCGGTGGTTACAATGTCCAACTACGTGAGCAGTGTCTCAGGCTGCAGGGTTCAGCTTAGCCCTCTTTGGGGCATGGAATTTTTCTCTGATATTGGGAAGGGAAACCTACTACGGTCAGTCCTTGGTATCCGTGGGGGACTCGATTCTAGATCTCTGCAAGTACCAAAATCCACAGATACTTAAATCTGGGGGGGGGGGGATCAGAGGACCTCTGAACGCAACCAGAAGTGTCTTCCTGTCATGTCCAGAGGTGTTCTGATACACGGGAAGGCCCCACACAGCCTCTGCTGACCTCGGAAAGCCTCTTGAAGGCTTCTGAGAGACTCTTCCAGTTTTTGATATAACTGGAAGTCCCCCCCAAAAGCCTCCAGGAGTCCTTCTGAATTGCACAGCGACTGTGCCTGGTCTCCCCATGTCTCTGAACAGAAGCATTGGAAAAGCACTTCTAGTTTTCACCCAAAACCAAAAGTGTCTCTTAGAAGCCTCTGGAAGACCTTCTGAGGTGCATGGAGGCCACATGCTGTCTTCCCGCACCTCTGAAAACCTCCCACATGTGACTAGAACGTACCAACGTACCCCCAGATGTGGAAGGAAAGCTGGAGCACCTCCCAGACATGACCGAAAGGAGATCAAGTGAGGTCCTCCAGCTCAAGTCTGACACCTGCTCTAAGTCAATTCTGTGGTGCTGAACCCATGGAAAAGGAGGACCCACTGTACTACACAAAACCCCCATGTTTAAACTGTAGGGACTGTACCACTTTTAAAGTGGTATAGGCCAGGCGGACCTGAACTGCATGATTCTTGTGTTTAGCTCTCAGCGATGTGGTCTCCAGAGTTCATGATTCTCAAAATTTGTCAGCTTTTGAGTTGTTTGGCTAAGAGAAGCTGAAGATCTATCCTAGCTCTTGGTCTTGATTAAGGGCCCAATTCTATCCAGTTTTCCAGCTCCGATGCAGCCACAGTGCAGCCCTGTAGTAAGGGAACAGGTGTTCCCATATCTTGAGAAGGGCCCAGTGATTGCCCATCCACCACAGGATGCAGCACACACCCCATTGGCACAACTGCACCAGCACTGGAAAACTGGATAGGATTGGACCCTTCATCATTGAACCAAGAGCTAGTATGTCAAGCCTGTGCAACACGGCATCCTCGCAGTATAGATAAAATTCTCTTGTGCCACAAAAAGTCAAATTCTGTCTGCAGAGGATGGTTTTGCTTCTTGATTTCTCAACCTTCTTCTAGCTATGAGGAGGACCAAGGAGTTTCAGGGTAATCACTGTCCTCTGACCACAGAAAAGCCTGCTTGGCGCCCACCCACCCTGACAAGTGAGAGCTCTTCATATTTTCAGGATTACCTTCCACAGGACTAGAAACATGCCTTTTTGGATTAACAGAAGTGGGAGAGTCTCTGGACAACGATGGCTATTCCACTCATCAATCTAGGTTTGTTTTCGGAGCTGTTTACGTAGAAAATGACATGAACCTATGGCTTCCTGTGCATGCGCATTTTTAAGAATTCCTCAGGAAAACAGTTTTGCACATTTCTGGTCTGCATTTCATTCTTGTGGTTATCATTAGCTTGTTTCTACAACATAAAGTGAAGCCGTTTACCTTTAACCATAAGTTGACCAGATGTTTCCCTTGAGTGCGCTGGCTTCCTCACCGGCCTTGGCTTGGACACAACTGTCATGATCAGGAGCATTCCTCTTCGCGGATTTGACCAGGTACTTCCTGCTGTTTTCTCACTGGTTCTTTGCTCAAGGGGTGCTCCCTAGTGCTCTCTGATTTGGCACACATAGAGCTGGTGTTGCTTAGCAGCTACAGCCGCACACCTAGTCCCATTTACCTGGGAGTCCCATTTACCTACGGCCCATTTTCCATTGGACCATTTCAGCGACGTGGAGAGGGGGGATTTGCTGCAATGGGTAACAGCCTATCCTCCATACCTACTTTACCCAGGCTTCGCGCACTGGAGAGGACACTCTGTTCCAGAACCACCATTCAGAGCGTGACACCATAGTCTTCTGAGACTGAAGGATGCCAACTGAGTCCCAGATGAACACAGTGCCATGTGTTCGGCTGACTTCCGTACTACCCGCATGAACATGGATTGTGCTATATGAGCCAAAAAAACCCCAGTGTTTTAAGTTGTTCCGACGTGGGCGTATCCTGTGATCTCTCCTTTCAGATGACTAGTCAGCTCAATCCTTTGCTTTTTCACGTACGACAGTTTGACTTGTAACCATCAACCACTGTGGCATCTTTTGAATAAACCTGTCAGTGGGACTGTTTGCCACTTGACAGCGATGTGGCATCTGCTCAGGCAATGGGTGGGGCCTCCTGTCTCCCGTCTCCTGTTGCAAAGGAACCCTTTGGGATTCCTTGCTGCATCACCTACATGGCAAGACAGGTGACAAGTATATTGGGGAGGGACAGAAGACCCTTCATGTTTGGGGAGGAGTTCAGGAGGTGTTTAGGAGGCCATCCTTTTTGCTGGCATTTAGGGGTTCTCAGTAGCAATGTAGCTGATGGGGAGATTCACTGTCACATCATGCCTTAAGGGTGTCAAGGGGTGCCTTTCGGAGGCCCAGGGATGGTATGGGGGTGTTAAAAATTTATGGGCCCTGGGTGCCGGATGCTCTAGTATGCCATTGATTCTTGACATACAACGAGCTTTAGATACTCACAGCTACTGTAACCTTCTTTTTTCCAAGCTCTGTTAAGCAGAGAGCTGCTTGCCCAACACTTGAGGCTTTGCTCTGTACCCTTCTTCCCAAACTGTGCCTTTTCTGAAGGGCTGGGCGTCCCAGCCATCGCCACTTCCGCCAGGGTAAAGGCAGTGCCACGTGGTCACTGGGGCACCTGAACCAAGAACCTCCTACTGTGAAGTATGGTGATACCTGCATTGGAAAATCACGACTTGCTTGTTTTATTTATTGATTTTTCCATTATTTTTTTGTACCGCCCTTTGAGGAGCTCAGGGTGGTGTACATGATTCCTCCCCTCCTTTTGCCCTCACGACAACCCTGTGAGGTAGGTGAGGCTGAGAGGGCGAGTGACTGGCCCAAGGTCACCCAGGAAGCTTCCTTGCTGACAGGGATTTGGATTTGGATCTTCCAGGCTCGGTCCAGCTCCTGAGTCTGGCTCTCTTTATACAGAAGAATCCCTGGGGACTAGTTTCAGCCACCTTGAGGCAGTTGCCATTTTTCAGTCTCGCCTACCTTGCAGGGGTGCTGTGTGAATAAAAGGGGAGGAGGAATCTATTTAAAACAGCATGAGCATCTCAAAGGAAGGGTGGGATAAAAATGAAATATGAGTTTAGTCACGTGGTCCTACTCTGAGAGGATTTCCTGCCTAAGGCAGGGGGTTGGACTAACGACCTATTTGACCCCTTCCAACTCTACATAAGAACAGCCCCACTGGATCAGGCCATAGGCCCATCTAGTCCAGCTTCCTGGATCTCACAGCGGCCCACCAAATGCCCCAGGGAGCACACCAGACAACAAGAGACCTCATCCTGGTGCCCTCCCTTGCCTCTGGCATTCTGACATAGCCCATTTCTAAAATCAGGAGGCTGCACATACACATCATGGCTAGTAACCCATAATGGATTTTTCCTCCAGAAACTTGTCCAATCCCCTTTTAAAGGGGATTCTTTGCTTCTTAGCAGAAGTATTTGTGATATTTGATTGAAATCTGAACGTGTGTATGTTTATGATCCCATAAACCTATTTAAAAATTTTTAAAAACCTTTCTATAAACCTTTTTTTAAAATATTATTTTTGTGCTTATCTTTTTAGCAAATGGCCACCCTGGTGACAGATTACATGGAAGCTCACGGGACGCGGTTTCTCAAGAAATGCAGCCCGACAAAAGTGAAGAAGAAAGACAACGGCAAGCTGCGAGTGACGTGGAAATCCACGGATTCCGGCAAAGAAGGAATGGATGAATTTGACACAGTGATGTGGGCAGTAGGTAAAAAAATAGGCTAGGAGATAACTCTTAAACTTTTTTTTTTTTCTTGAACTTAGCTTTCTTCTTAAACTTGGATTAGTTTGTACAGGCCTGTTGCGTCACTTGATGTCACCTGTCGGGAGGTGGTTTGTGTGCAGTTAGGCCAAACTGAGATGCAGCCCTGCAGCAGAGCAAATGCTTTGCATGTAGAAGGTCCTGGGTTTGATACCTGGCAGCAAGTAAGACTAGGGAAAGACTCCTGCCTGGAATCCTGGAGAGTTGCTGCCCGTCAGTGTCTGACACTACTGGGGGATGCACACGCTTGTGGATGGGATCACTTGTACCACTTGCAACACCACTGCTACCATATAGGGGCAGAGGGTTCAGGGGTTTAGCTGGGCTGTCTTGATGGGCATGAGACTCGGTTATCCTTCCTGTCTCATCCCCTCCCAAACGTTATGCTTTTCAATTAAATGTGTTTATATGTTCAACAGTTAATCATGAAGGGTTAAGTAATGAGAGACGAAACCATCTGATGAAACAGCTTGGCAAGAGACTTGAGATGGACAAAAGGTGGCTCTTGTGCATGAAGCACATGGCTGGTCTGAGGAACTCATTGCCCCAAGATGTGGTGATGACCAGTAGCTTTAATGGAGAACAGACAAAATAATAGAAGACAGATCTATCGATGGCTACTAGTCATGATGGCTTTGTGCTGTTTTCAGATCTGGGGACTGTCTGCCTCTGAATTCCAGTTGCAGGGAAGTTACAGTGGGAGAGGGGGGTATGCCTTTCTCTCCTGCTGTTGCAGAGGTGTCCAAAGTTTTTGGCAGGAGGGCCACGTCATCCCTCTGACACTGTGTCGGGGGCTGGGGAAAAAAAGAATTAATTTACATTTGAAATTTGAATAAATTTACATAGATTTACATAAATGAATATATTAAAGATGAACTTATATGAATGAATGAAGGTCTTGCAATAGCTCAAGGCCTATAAAAGGAGGGAGTCCTCATTCCACAGCTCATGCAAAAGGTCTAACAGTTGCCCTCACCCTGAGAGCAGTTGCGTCGGGCCAGTGTGGGCTCCAACAAATCTCCGGAGGGCCAGAGGCTCATTGGAGACTGGGGGCTCCCTGAGGGCCGCATTGGGAGTCTTCGAGGGCCGCAAGTGGCCTCAGGGCCGGGGTTTGGGCACCCCTGTGCTAATGGATTTCCCAGAAGCAACCATCGGCCCATTGTGGGAGACAGGACTCTAGACAATGGGCCTTGGGCCTGATCCAGCAGGGCTTTTTCTTGTGAAGGTAAAGTGGTATAGATAGAGGTGTTCTTAAATGTTGTTTTTTTCACAGGAAAAGTGCAGAAAGCGATGTTATGTGTTTTTATTCCATACCTCTGGATAGAAGTGTGTGTGCATCAGGAGGGAAGGCTCTTGATTCATCAGAGCACACGTGGCACCTTTTGAGGAAGAAGTGGGACTGGTTGTTTGAATGAATCATGAGATTCTCATAGTTTCTGGAGAAATAGTTGGAAGGGCATGAGGGCTGAAGCACACGAGAGAAACAGTAAAGTAACAGAGCAAGAGGCATTCTCTTATCTCTAGGGCTGATGTTTGGTGGCTCTGTTAAGAAAAGGGACTTGTGTAGTTTTGGCACAGTTTCCAAGAAGGTGGTGGGTGTGTTTGCATCACCTGGTGCAAGTGTCACCCCTGTGATGGACCACCTTCTATACCAGACCATACAGAATAAATGACAATATCCTATGCACAGCCTAAATGTAGTGGCGTCACTAGGGTTGGTATCAACACCCTCTCCCCCTTCACTTTATTTAAATATAGAACAGTAGAGGTTACCCAGCAAATCGGTAACCCACAAAAACCCAGTGGCCAATTTGATGACACTCACACAACTGAATAGGTGTTCTAGTATTAACTCTGATACATGGAAATGAGACCTAACACCTGATTGGTTCCCGCTGTGTTAACATATCATTGGCTCTTGGAACAGTCAGTCTCATTGTTCAGTTTTGAGTGAAGGAAATCCACTTTTTGTGACATAAGGCAGTTGTGTTCTTTTTCTGGTTAACTGGTCATAATGTTTGATAAGATACAGATAAGATACAGAGGTTTCTTTCATTATATTCTGCATGAAAGTACCTTTCCAATGATATATAACATGATGGTGGTATTCATAAATACAAATTTTCCAAAAGGTTTCCAAAATTTTGGCCAGTACTGGTGTTTCTCTCTCTCTCTCTCTCTCTCTCACTCACACACACACACACACACACACACACACCCTCAAGAGTGTCACCCAGAGTAGTTCACATCCCCTGCACTCTCCTAATGATGCCACTGTGTGTGTGTGTGTGTGTGTGTGTGTGTGTGTGTGTGTTAGACTAATCTTAGATAGTATAAACAGCATAATCTGCAAATCATATGACAATCTACCTTGGGTTATACCCAGTGGTGTAGCTAATGAAAGTGTAGCCTGGTACCGAGTGCAAAATGATTCCCCGGATGTGACGTCGCACCCAGACTTTTAAAAACGTGAAAAGTAAGGCAGTGGTATAGCTAGGCGTCTGCTACCTGGGGCAATGAAGATTTTGTAGTCCTCTCTCCATGACTAAATCAAACTTAATTTATTAAGTGAATAAATAAAAAGTTTTCTGTTTAATTGGCCAACTTTTGATAGACTATCAATATTCCAGCATGGTTGGTTTCAATGCAATCAGCATTAAATTACCTTTCCAATGATATATAACATTATTCATACATACCAAGGTTTATCACATTTTTGGCAACTAGTGTCAAGCTCAGATTATTGCCCCCCTAAAGTTTGTTGCTCGGTACAGTTGCTTCCGCCTCAGCGATACCACTTCGCAATACCTGCGTGGGAGATAGGAAATTGCATTTTTTTTCATGCTCCCTCACATAACCTCAAATACTCCCGCCAGAGGTGGTGTAAAAATTCCAATGAGAAAATGAAAACTAGACAGAAAGGAATCTTTTCATCTGCTTGTCAATAGCATCAATTGACACCTCTGATCAATATCACCAAATGAAAAACAGTTTGATTTATGGTGTGTTGTTGAACGTCGTTCATTTTCTAGATATCTGATTAGCCGCAAACTTCTGGAATGATTCCTACCCTTGATCTAAGGAGCTGTATAGTGAATGATTTGGGGGGGGGGTATACTTGGCTTCAGTGCTAGGAATGGAAGATGTGGAACGGAAGTTGATAATGGAAGGTGCTTGTTACAAAAATTAGCATTCCCAGATGATGAGGTATAGATCTGGAGAGCCACCAGGTGAGAGAGAAAGAACTCATCTATGCATTTGGTTCGCTTCCTGTCTCACTACCTGCCAGGATGGTGTGGAGGTTCAAGAGCTGGGTTTAGATCTGAAAGATCCAGGTTCAAATCCCTACTCAGCCCTGAACCTTCCTGGGTGACCTTGGGCCAATCACTGTATCTTAACCTCCCTTACCTTACAGGGTTGTTGTTGTGAGAGAAAAATGATGGGAGGAACTGTGCACACGGCCCTGAGCTCCTTGGAGGAAGGGTGGTGTAAAAATGTGAAATAAATAAATGCGTTGACGCAAGTGAGATGACCGTGCTGTTCGTAAAGCCTTGCAGTCAGCCTCCTAATTAAGAAATGCCAGAGGGTTTGCTGCATTACCTAATCTAAACAAAGCAAAGAAAAAAAATTCGCGTGGCACTTAAAAACAAGAGACAACCATATTTCTCATGGCAGGAACCCTTGTGCTGTGACATTGCCAGGCCTTCAGTCTGCAGAACGTTTGTGCCATGATAAATTTATTCACGTTTTTTTATATCGCCTTTCCTCCAAGGAACTCAGGGGAGGTAGACTTGATTTCTTCCCTCCTCGTGTCTTCACAGCAACTCTGTGTGGTAGGTGAGGTTGAGAGAAAATGACTGGCCTGAGATCACCCAGGAAGCTTCAGGGCTGAGTGGGGATTTGAACCAGGATCTTCCAGGTCTAAGCCCAACACCGCAACCACCGCACCAAGCTCTGGTGCGGTTTTTGAGATCCCAGAAGATATTCCCCATGAATTGCCCATTATAAAATGTGTTTTGTCGCAGCTGCAAAAACCAGCCCAGCTTATCGGCTTGCAGAGAGTGTCGTCCACTTCATCAGACACTTCTGATGAATGGAGGCTTATGCTTGGGGGGGAAAAAGTCTGCTGCAAGAATCTCTGTGGTTTTTACTGCCATAAACTAGCCTGGTAGCCCTCTGGAAGTTCATTCAAGTTGTTTTAGGGAAACAAAGCTCCTTTTCCCCCTCCCTGTCTGGGCAGCCCATTCTGAAGCCTTTTCTCTGTGGTGCTTGCTGTGGCACTCCACCCTCTAGGATTAAGGATTAAGCCAGTTAACAGTCGAAGCCGGCTAATTGATGTGCAGCCAGTGTAGGATTCCTTGTTTTCATTCTGCACCAACACACCCACACCAGGTGTCTGCTATAATAGACTGGGAAACTTGGTTGTGTTGAGGATTTCCTGTCTGCAGGCTTGCCAATCACAAAGGCTGACTGAGAAAGGACAGCTTGGCGAGCTCCTTAGGATTCAGCTCCTACGGAGTTAACTCATTACCGCCTGAATCCGCCTGAATGGCGCAGACCTTGGTATTTCAATGCGCACCATTTCTGGGCAATGCCAAGAGTTCAAATTGCACAGAGAGAATTTGGAGGATGCCATTTCCTGTCTTTCTGCGAGTGAAGAGAAAAGGGTTTTGAAAACTGGGGGAACCTAACTGGCTTTAAAAAGCATGTGTGGGGGTTGTGGAAGCTCCATGAGAAATGTCACTAGTACAGCACCTCCTAAACTGTGGGTCACAACCTGATTTCTGGTGGGTCACAGGCCTGCCAAAGTTTTAGCCTAAAATGGCAGACAGCCCAGAAGTCGCTTTCAGGTCATGTGCATGTCCCATCTCTCACATCACTGGCCACATTGCACAGCAGTCTCAATGTGTGTGTTGTAACCTGTTTGGGTATATCCAGGGGCATGACAAGGGTGGAGCTTGAGGGGCACTTGCCCCAGGTGCTATGCCAAGGGGGAGGGCACATGACTGCTCTTAGTCTTTGCTTTAGTTACAGAGGAGGTGCTGGCAGCTTGGTACCCAATTTCTTCTCCTTCAAAAGAGAGCTTCCCCAGGAGAAGGAACAGGGGTGGGAAACCACCACAGCTAGTGCTCCCTCCTCTGGGGAAAACCCAGAAGTATGTCATGATGTCACGTGACATCTTGATGTGTGATGTCACCGCCCTGGGCACCAGGGCAGTGCGTTATGCCTTTGCGCAGGGGTGCCCAATACGTCGATCGCGATCTACCGGTCGAGCGCGAGGCGAAATGAGTCGATCGCAGGCTTCTCTCCCGTCCACGCATCCCTGGGAGTGAGCCCCGTCCTGGGAGTGAGCTCCCTGGGAGTGACGCATCCCTGGGAGTGAGCCCCGTTGACTCTACTGGGGCTGACTGGTGAGTAGACCTGGAGAGGAGCCGCTGGCAGGCTTCTCTCCCGTCCACGCATCCCTGGGAGTGAGCCCCGTTGACTCTACTGGGGCTGACTTACCTTTCCCCTGTTTTTGCACTGGTATGTATGGAGATCTGCCCCCCCCCAACTTCCATCTGTTGGTTCTGTGTGCAAGGGGTTTTGCACTGGTCTTGCTGTGATGTCTATACAGAGATCTTCCCTCCCCCACACCTTTCCCCTGCTTTTGCACTGGTATGTATGGAGATCTGCCCCCCCCCCCAACTTCCATCTGTTGGTTCTGTGTGCAAGGGGTTTTGCACTGGTCTTGCTGTGATGTCTATATAGAGATCTTCCCTCCCCCGCACCTTTCCCCTGTTTTTGCACTGGTCTGTATAGAGATGGGCCCCCCCCTCACTTGTATTGGAATCGAGGAAGATCTGGTAAGGAGGTAGATGTGGTGTCAGCAGTGGCCCCTTTAAGGGTAAGGCCTGGGCATCCAGCAGAGTGTGTGGCACAGCTGCAGCCACTTGAAGGCAATAGGGCCCTCAGGGATATAAGAGCACCTGAGGCAGGAAGGGCTCCACTTATTTATGTGAGTCAGCCTTTTCCTACATGAAGATCATTAAGTCCAAGTACCGGTCCACCATGACTGATGAACATTTGGAAGTGTGCTTGAGGCTGGCTGTCAGCAGCTACTGTCCGGACTATGCATCCTTGGCTGATTCACTTCAGTGCAAGTCATCAAAGTAAACTCAAGTAATTACAAAAAATGTTTATAGTTAATTATGTTGTGTTGTGCAATATTGGCTCATGCGGTTATGCAAGGTACACCAACATACATTGTACACATAAATGTTATATGTTATGATGAATGTTATGATTGTAAAAAAACTCTGGTAGATCTCCGGGCCTTGCTGGGTTTCAAAGTAGCTCTCGAGCCAAAAAAGTGTGAGCACCCCTGCCTTTGCGTATATCCTTCATACAGTGTATATTAACAACTGTGAGGTCAAGAATGATGGAAGCGTTTGTTTTAACTGTGATATTTGAGTGACTGCTTGCAGATAATGGCTCTGCTCATTTTCCAAAAATGATTTTCATCACCATGAGGTCTAGTATCTGGCAAAAATCAAGAGATTCTGGAGACTCGATATCAGGGCTGGTCAAACTTGCTTAACGTAAGAGCCACGTACAACAAACTTCCAGTGTTTGAGGACTGCAAGAGAGATGTTTGAGAGCCACAATATTTAAGAAGCATTAAAAGTCTTAAATCTATTTGCTCACCCTGAACGTTAAGTTTATGTTACCCTGCACATGCCCGATCTCGTCTGATCTCGGAAGCTAAGCAGGGTCAGGCCTGGTTAGTACTTGGATGGGAGACCGCCTGGGAATACCGGATGCTGTAGGCTTATACCATAGTCTTTCGAGACTGATGGTTGCCAACCAACCATTTTAATCCAGTGGATTCTCAGTATATTCCCAGTAACTAATTCTAAAGCATGTAAACTTCTTATTTAGCTCTTATATGAAGTGTGATTCAGGGAGGAGCCCAGCCAATATAATTCCACGAGCCGCACAAGGTATCCGCAGTTTGGCCACCCCTGCTATATGGGAAACATGCATTCTGCATACAAATGCACTGACCAGGTCAACCTTTGCGTCTTTCAGCTGCAACAGTGTCGGTGCAATCGTAACCAACTTTCCAGCACTGGCATAGCTGTGCCAGTGGGGCATGTGCTGCATCCTGAAGTTGGGGGGCAGTCACGGAGGCCTCCTCAAGGTAAGGGAATGTTTGTTCCCTTACTTTGGAGTTGCATTGCCCTTACCTCTGTGCTGGAAAGTTGGTTAGGACTCGCCCTCTGTTATGCAGAGAATATAATGTGTGTGTGAGAGAGAATCAGTGCAGGTCTTTTGGCCAAGCAGAAGCTAATGGGCCTATGGCCTGATCCAGTGGGGCTGTTCTTATGTAGCTATAAGAACAGCCCCACTGGATCAGGCCATAGGCCCATCTAGTCCAGCTTCCTGTATCTCACAGTGGCCCATCAAATGCCCCAGGGAGCACACCAGATAACAAGAGACCTGCATCCTGGTGCCCTCCCTCGCATCTGGCATTCTGACATAGCCAATTCTGACATAGCTGACTTGATAGTGGGAAAAGCGAGTGATGAGGACACTTTCTTTTACTCAAGGACTGATTTCTTACAAGAAGAGTCCCAGCTGCTCATATTCCTCAGCGTTTTGACTGGCTTTGTGGATTTAATGTTTCCCAAGGGGGGGATCTTGCTCGAAACTTGGTGGTAGGTTTTGTTGTGTTTGGGTTGTTGGGCTTTTTTAAAAAAAATTACATCCCAGCTTCTCTTTCCTAGTCTTGGAGGCTTACTCTCTTACCAGGAGGTCTCCCAATGGGGACACAAAAACCGCTTGCAAATATTTGACAAAGGCCTGCCTCCCAGAACCAGCGACAGAGATGGATACTCTGCTGACACTGCAGAGTTTTGAGCTGACTGTTAAAAGGCAGAGGGGCCTTCTAAGAACCTAAGAAAAACCTGGCTGGATCAGGCTAAAAGCCCATGTAGTCCAGCCTCCTGTATCTCACAGTGACCTACCAGATGTCCCAGGGAGCACACAACAAGAGACCAGCGTCCTGGTGCCCTCCCTTGCATCTGGCATTCTGAGGTAGCCTGCTTCTAAAATTGCACGTACCCATCACGGCTTGTTACCTGTTATGGACTCTTCCTGCAGAAATGTGTCCAATCCCCTTTTAAAGGCATCCAGGCCAGATGCCATCACCACATCCTCTGGCAAGGAGTTCCACAGACTAATGATCCCGCAAACCGGTCTGGGACAGGGCTTTCCAACCTGTTCTCCAACTATAGCGGGCCTTCGGTATCCGTGGGGGATTGGAATCATTACCCTCCTACTAAAATCTGTGGATGCTGGAGTCCTGGATAAAGGGGGCAGGGAGGCAGGATCGCAACACCACAACACCTTATTTTGAGGTTGTGCTGGCTCTATTGCCTATTCCATTAGCCTTTCTGCACCTTAGAACGCCTTTAAAGAAGTGACCGGAAGTGATTTCTGGTTCACGCCTGCAACTTCTAGTTGCATCTAGGAGGTGTTCTCAGGCACCAAGCCCTTGGCTTTGTCTGGCTTTCCCGACATAGCCAATGAGCCCAAGGTATGTTGGTATGTGAAAACTAAGAAAGGGTTAAACGCCCACAAATGTTGTTTTCCCCTACCAGCTCAGGAACGGCATCAATTTGGATTACCCGAGAAAATAAAGTTGTGTTGTTGTTTTTTCCTTGCTCTGGAGCTTTGTTTTGATAAATCCCATATGTTGAAGTATCGCCTCTCAACTCAGTTGGGTATAACCCTGCTGCGTTCCCCTACTGGAGAGGAAGAGGCTTGAGGATTGTCTCCAGAGATCTGGCTGGCTGTCAAGTTCTTAACCTTTTGAACTAGGCGGAAGAAACTAATGTGAGTTTAGGAATCTCGGGAGGCGGCTGTTGTGGGAGTGTGTGTGTGTTACAGTTTGATCGGGTGCAGAGCAGGACCAGTTCTGCCACTCCTGGCCTGCGGCAGTGCCAGGTTTCTGCCCCCCTCTTTATCGTTTTGCATGCATGCGTCAGCACATCCTTATCTCTACCAAAAACATGGTTAATTTTTATGGCTGGGCACCTATAGGTCGGTCCTTCGCATCTGCAGGGTTTCCGTTCCATGGATTTGATCCATCGCGGGTTCCAAACCAGCATTTGAGGGCCCACAGAGGACCTCCCAAGCGCAGGACAGAGGACCCAGGAGGTTGCATCCAGGTCTTCTGAGTTTTGGGGAGACTGCATGTGGCTTCCCCGTGACTCGGAACGCCTGCCAGAGTTTTCTGGCAGACGCTTTAAGTTTTGGAGGAAACTGGACATGCCTGCAAAGGCTTCTGCAGGCATTCTGAGATGTGGGGAGGCTGCAGTTTCCCTGCGACTCAGAAGACCTTCTTGACGCAACCTCCAAGGTTCTGTGTGGGTCCTCAAATCCAGGTTCCAAATCCACGGATAAAAAGGACCTACAATATTGGCCTGGAACTAAAGAGAATTGAGTGAGATTATCAAGGCTTTCCAGATTCCCCCTTTACAGCAATAGGTTGAAAAGGGGTTTGAGCAGGTCTTGGGGCGGGGATGTTCCACCAGCCTTCACTCGTGGAAGGTTGCACATTCCTTCTCTGGATTTCACATTGATAGTGCTTCTTTATTATTAAGAATACTTCTTATTAAGAATTAAGAATACTATTATTAAGAATACTTCTTTATTAAGAATACTTATATACTGCTTCTCAACAGGAGTAATTCACAACATGGTTTACATAGATCAAGATCAAGAAATGGTTCCTTGTCCCCAAAGGCCTTGCACTCTTATGCAGAAGAGACACCAGCAAGAGTCGCTGGAAACAGTGGTGTACCGGCTCTGTCTGACACCCGGGGCAGGTGGCTCTTGATGTCACCCCCTTCCCAGGAGCGCTGATGTGGAACCACGTCATTGCCATTTACTTCCAGGTTGCACCCAGGGGCTTTGTGAAGATGCAAAGCAGACTTTGCACCTCACTGTCGCCTTGTTCTGGCTTCTCCTTGGGAGGCTGGTTGCCCAAGGGGAAGCCGAAATGGGGCCGCAGTGAGATTGCAAGGCCCCGCCTCCTCCTCCTGGGGTGTGCTGGGAGGAAGGGGACAGAAGAAGCCACTCGGCCTAATGAGGCCGCTGCTTCTGGCATCCTCTCTGCTACTGCTCCATCAGAAGGGAGGCCTGTAGGGAGGACATGGAGAAGCGGCCAATCTGAGTGGCTTCTTAAGAGGTGGTGGCTGCCATCTTGGCTGGTCAGCTTGTTCACCCTCTCCTGTGATGGTGCTGGGGCATCCCACCCCCCTTCTAGATATGCTACTGACTGGAAAAGATGTCGTGCTGGGGTGAAGAGGGACAACCTCTGCCCCCTACTAAATATAAGAGGGTGCCACTTTGCCCAGTTGGCAGGGGTTCTTTAGAACATCCAAAGCCTCCCAGCATGCGTTGGTGGCTCTTCTGGAATTCCCACAGGAGATACCCCTACCTTTTAAGTATGCCTCATATTCATCTTCTCATATCCTACTTTAAGGCTCTAAGCATGTAAGGAAAGCAAGTATCAAGTTTACAGGTAGGAATGCATTGGGATTTTCCAAACCTGGATTTGGAGCTATCCGAACCTCTCGACAGCCTGGAGAAGGTCATGAACCAAAAGATTTCAGTCCCATTTGGTCTTAATGGAGAGTCTTGAATGGATTCTTAGTTTGGGAATCAGAGCCATTATGGCAAATGGCCAATAAAAATTCAACATTAAGTTTAATATTTTGTTCCTGCTTTCGGAATTCCACTTGGGGCACACACGTGGGGGACTGGATGAAATTTCACATGTGTTGGCTAAGTGCATCTCACTGGGTGCTTTCATGCTTAATACCCAGCGCCGCAGATGTTCAGTGGGGTTGAAACTGAAAGGTTAAGTGTTACCCTGCAGGGTTTGATAATCTCAGCTGTTGTTTTTGGAGTTACAAGCTTTTAAAGCATATCTATTGACAGGTTGTCTGGGAGGAGGGGAGAGCTGTGTGTCTATTTTCTTCCTTTAAAAAAAAAAATTAAGTCTGCTGTTGCGTGCTAACTTTGTGTGTTGGCTCTGCCTGGACCGGAAAGTGGGGAAACTAGAAAAGCCCCCCGTTCGCTGCCCGTTTGCCAGCCTTCCAGTCTGTAATTCTCAATGCACCAAGAAATACAACAGTAGGAAGTTGTTTCACATCCGAGCCAAGATAAGGTCTGGGTGGTTTATTATTTTTGGGGCCTGATAGCATCAGAGCCGGAGGACCCGAGGGCAGAGAAAGGAACAACGGATCAGCATCCCATAGGGACCGCCGAAGGGAAGACAGACAGATAGCCCGAGTGCGGACAGCTTCAGTCAGTGCTCCCACAGGAAGTGTCAGTTTCGCCAGCTGAAATTAATCCACAGAAGGTCCTTATGGAGGCATTCAGATGTGACATTGTTTTAAAGGGCAGTGGGGGGGGGGACCTGGCTTTTTTTCCACAGATGTATAAAAAGGGTGAATCATATGTTTATTTATAATTAGATCTCCATTGAGAAGCTGGGTTTTCCTTTTTGTTTAATAATTGCTTACATTAACATCAAAGGCCATAAGAGTGTGCGTGTGTTTCCCCCATTTTTGTTTTTAGAACGCAAACACATTTTGCGGCTCTCAAGTTCACATCAAACGTGGTATAGTCATCCTCCTCTCCCCCCTCCAACCAAAGAGAATGCTTGCCTTTATTTCCTTTCCTAGGTGATCTTCAAAAGTGGATACAAATTTAAATAACAGGAAGAAAGTCTTCCTCATTCAAATTTCTGCTCCAAATTTCCCTGTACGTGAGATGTTTTCTTTCTCCTCGCACGGCAATGCTGGGTTCTGCAATGCGCAAGTTTCGGTGACAGGACCATTGCGTCTCGGACAACTGTATCCCAATCAAATGCATCCCGATGTGGGATGTTTGCATCCAAGCTTTTTGTGTCCCGGACATTTGTGTCCCAGTATATGTACATTTATATTAAATGTCCTCTTTCATTTTTAAAACTCAAAGGTAGGGTTAGGGCTGGAATAAGAGGCTTATAGGTTATATAGCATGGGGTTTGTTGCCCAGCTGAATGCAAATGGCCGGGTTGTTAAAAAAAAAATGGATGTGAATGTCCAGGGATGCCAATGTCTGGCACGCATTTGACCAGGACGCGATTGTCCAGGACACAAACACCCTACTACCACAATATTCATTTGTGATTAAGGATGTGGAAATGCTTCAGAACCCCACTCACTTGGGCCTGTTGTCCAAGGTGAGGCTTGGTGAGGCAGGAGGTAGTGGAAGGTGTTAGAAATCTTGCATAGCCACAGCCTGCTGGCTAGACTTAAGTGGCCTTCTTCTGGACAAATGTCGGGCTCTCATGGCTCTCCTTGGAGACACTCTAGGCCACCACTCTACTTTCCTCTAGGTGCTTCCGCTCCCCAAGCTCTGTTAAATGGGGAGGGGGATCAGTGGCAGGCCATAAGAGGAGAAAAGAAGAAAGATGTGCACAAGGGGCTGTCAACGGGGGAGTTGTGGTGATTCAGTGCCTCGAGTGTGGTGGGGCCATGGGTCACTCAACTATTCAGTCCTGCATTTTCCTTTTCTCTCTCTCCTTTTTTCTGTTTTCCAGTGATAGTGTAGGAGAAATGGTGATAATTGGGGAGGGGAGAAATCAAAGCTTTTTAATAAAGCGATGTTTAAAACGACATTGACAGAGTTGAAGGGCTGTCTTCCTAAACCAAAGTCTCTTTTTTTTCAAGGCCGGGCTCCTGACACCCGAACTCTGAAGCTGGAAATTCCTGGGGTGAAAACAAACGCCACGACGGGAAAAATCGTAGTGGATGCTGGCGAAGCCACTTCGGTTCCTCACATCTATGCCATTGGAGACATAACAGAGGTAGCCGTCTGCATAAACTCCTCAACAATAGCAGGAAACCTTACTGTGTTCGTGATTAATAACCAGGACCCGTCGATTGTCAGGTTGTAGCATATATTGGGACTCTTTTTTTTATTTTTTTCCCCACTCTCTAGACCCCTGGGGCTGAAGCTGACCAGCCAGAAAGGCAATTTCCTTCGTGCACATGACACTTCTGTGTTGGAGACTACCAACGCTTATCGGGAAACACATTGTGTGATGGCCACTGGCAGTAACACCTGGTTATCTGCCCAATATTGGTTTTCGAAACGGAATTTTTACTACCTGTAGAAGGCCAGCTTTACAGGCACATAACTTCAGAGTGCTTTTTGGTGATTCGAATCCAGAATCAAGCTGTTGACCCCTTGACGCTGATTCTTCTCCATTCTACCCCTTCAGATCCTAGAATGCAAATTCCATAATAATCCGAATGGCACACTGAACATGTCCAATTCACAACTTTTGTTCAGTTCTTTCTAACATCCCTGTCTTTGGTGACATCTTATGGCAGCCCTGTAGTTAGTGATTGAGAGAGGAGTCAGTCTCTCTCTCTCTCTCTCTGTCCTTGTGTGCAGTACAGTTTCTCCCCCAATGAACTGGACCCTGAAATAATGTTGATCCCACTTTTCAGCAAAAGGGGTTGCAGAATCACTTAGGAAGAGCCTTGCTGGATCAGTCAAAGGCCTATCTAGTCTAGCTTACTGTATCTCACAGTGGCCCACCAGAGGCTTCAGAGAGCACGTAACAGCAAGATACCTACATCCTGTTGCCGCTCCCTGGCATTTAGGGATAGGCCACCTCTTAAAAACAGGCGGCTGCATATTCTCATCATAGCTTGTATCCTGTGATGAACCTTTCCTCCGTAAATCTGTGCAATCCCCTTTTCAAGGCCAGGTGCCATCACCGCATCCTGCGGCGAGGAGTTTCACAGATGAACGACGTGCCAGGTAAAGAAATATTCTCTTTCATCTGTTGTAACTGTCCAGCTGCTTAATTTTAGCGGATGTCCCCTGGGGCGGATGAGAGGGAAAAGAACATCCCTCTGTCCATCCCCTGCATAATTTTATGTCTCAATCATGTCTCCACTCAGGTGGCTTCTATTTAGACTGAAGGCCTCCAAACGCTTTACTCGTAGGGAAAGTGCAGCAACCCACTAATCATTTTAGTTGCTCTCTTCTGCACACAACCTTCCAGTTGTGTTGGAAAAGGAACAGAAGGGTACTACCCTGTCGCAAAAAGGAGTTGCCATCTCTAATAGGGAGGGGGGTATCTGTACCAGCTGCTGTGCTGGGAGAAATAATGATAGTTACTCTGTCCCTGCCCAATATAAGGGTAAGTAAGTCCCTGCTTTCAAAGGTGCCTCTTTACCCGATTTGAGGGTGCCAAATAGTATTTAAGAAATGGAGAAGCAGAACTCTTAAAAACCTAGGTTCTGTAAGCTGACAAACACCCAGAAGGCCTCCTGCTCTGCTCTGCACCCCTCCATGTGCTGAGTTCAACACTAAAATTTCTTCTCCATGTCCCCCTACCCCCAACCACCATCCAGGAATATGACAAGCAGTGTCTTCTCAGCTGTGACATCTGTGCTTTAATTTCCTAGAGAGGCCTGTTTGGCTTCTTCCACTGTGTTTAGTTTTTGCTGCTTAGTGAAAACATGGCTCTTTGGTGGCACTGCCTGTGGGGTGGACTGGTTGGCAACCTTCAGTCTTGAAAGACTATGGTAGAGGCCTACAGCACCCGGTATTCCCAGGCGGTCTCCCATCCAAGTACTAACCAGGCCTGACCCTGCTTAGCTTCCGAGATCAGACAAGATTGGGAGATAGTGTTCAGTATAGGGAGATGGTTGGCAACCTTCAGTCTCGAAAGACTATGGTAGAAGCCTACAGCACCCGGTATTCCCAGGCGGTCTCCCATCCAAGTACTAACCAGGCCTGACTCTGCTTAGCTTCCGAGATCAGGCACGTGCAGGGTAGAGGAGGAGACAATTTCATTTTTTAAAAATCAGAACTGATTTTCAGAATTCATTTTGGTGACCCATGCAGATTTTCCCAGGCCTCCTTTTTCCCCGCCCTCTGTTTTTAATGTCCACAACAGTCACGAGTAAGAAATTCAAATTAGGGCACAATCCTAACCGCTTATGTCATTGCTTTCCAGCACTGACATAAGGGCAATGCAGCTCTGAGGTAAGGGAACAAACATTCCCTTACTTGAGGAGGCCTCCATGAGTGACACCCAACTGCAGGATGCAGCACACGTCCCATTGGCACTGCTATGCCAGTACTGGAATGCACTGACATAAGGGGTTAGGATTGCGCCCTTAATTCCATAAATATCTTTTGCATTCTGTTTCAATACAACATCCACCTTGCAGATAAAGTGGTAAGATTATGCTTTCCCATTCCAGGTCATCACAGACCATCTCTACTTTTTGAGCTGCCTTCTTTCCCTTGCCTGACACATAATTCTGACATAATGTCCTAGAGCAGTGATTTTCAGTGTTTTACCTTCTCGCACACCACATTGACCTCTATGGTCTTCTCCTCGTCTGATGTCGCTTCTAGCTTCCGGGAGAACTCTTCTGGGTTCTGTGGCTCTGTTTCTACAGCAACTGTCTGTAGTAATTAATTCTTCTCCTCTTCCTCCACCAGCAGAGGAAGAAGAACGGACTGTTGCTAGAAACAGAGCCACAGAACCCAGAAGAGCTTTTCAGCAATTTTCAACCACTATGCTCCTAATTTCCGCATCACATTGATGTGCCATAGCACAGCAGTTGAACATCGCTGTCCTACAGTCTACCCAGCCATCCCTCAATTGGACCACCATTTCCACAAGTTCTGACATAACCAAAGATTTAACAGAACCGAATTTGGCTGCCGCTGGGACCATAAAACCGCTTCGTTCCCATACCCTCTAAGAAAAACATGACATGCAACTCCCTGCTTAAGTCCAACTCTTAACAGTTCTCATGGGAGAGAGACACGGCTCAATCCTAACCAACTTTCCAGCACTGACTTAGCTGCAGTGCAGCCCCAAAGTAAGGTAACAAACATGCCCTTGCCTTGAGGAGGCCCCCTTGACTGCCTCCCCATTGCAGAATTCAGTGCACGCCACATTGGCACAGCTATGTCAGTGCTGGGAGGTTGGTTGGGATCGCGCCCAAAGTTTACGTGTATCAAAAGCTGAGAATCTGACACAGTTCTGATCAACGGCCATTGACGTAGCGTTGGGGGGACGTCCCGGTAAATACATCAGGCACCTCGACACACTGTATAAGTGGCACCTTCCACACACGGTGGGAAGCATTCCAGGCAGCCATGGCAACGCGCAAGAGACACGGTTTGTTTGTTGAGTGCCCGCTCATTGCCGTCACTGCCCGGGATGGTTCCAGCAGCAAACGGGAGGGGCCGCTTTACACAATGTGTTGTAGCACCTGCACACCACCCCCCCATAGCTACACTACTGTCAAAGGCAATTAAATAGGATAGAGTCTCTCACACTGGTGCGAAGTGATTGTTTGTGTCAGCTGTTGATACAGGGTGGGGGGGGGAGCCTTAAATTCATTGTGTTCTGAAAAAAAAATTGTGCTTTGATCTGCGGGAATGTTTTAGCAATTAGTCGGGGTTTCGTGGAATGCGTGCCAGAGGCTTTTGCAATGTTATCTCTTTCTCCGATCTCTTGTTTGGTTCTGGAATGCCAAAATATTTCCTGCCACAGAAATGATTGGCAGCCACGTTTTCAGGCAAACATGTGGGCGGTGGGGGGGGGGGGAAATTGGCGCTTTCAGCTTGGCAAAATGATATCTAAAGCCCTTGAAAGTTAGAAGGCTGGTTCCGGAAAATTACAAATGGGAGAGTTTGAACTGGTGGTCTTTAATCTTTTTCGGATCCCAAATCTGCTTATCCAAGGACCTTCTGTATGGAAAGCCAGTGATTTATCAGCCTCATTAATGGTCTGACCACCAGCTTATTCTCCCATTGTTGATCTGTAGTTAGTTCAAGGCTTTTTTGCACAGCCTGTGGTCTGTACTGTTGGTCTGGGGCTGGAGAGACCAGGGTCTCCAGTCAGCCATGAAACTCAAGCCATTCATTCTTGGTCCACATAACCTACCTTGCAGTCTTTTTGTATGGCTATCCTGTGGCACCTTGGAGGGGAAGGGTGGGCTATCAATATAATTTAAATAGAGTGGACCCTCCTTATCCATGGGTTTGGCATCCATGGATTTTACTATCCACAGGGGTTGAGCCCGTGGCTAGAGGGTGTCACAGGACCTCCCCGTGGATTTGATTATCCACAGAAATCAGATAATCGTTGAGGGCGTCTAGGAATGTATCTCCCGTGGGTACTGAGGGCCCACTGTACAGGTTGGGTATCCCTTATTTGAAATGCTTGGGACTGGAAGTGTTTTGGGTTTTTTAGATTTTGGAGGTGCCTGAGGGGGGGACATGATTGAGACATACAAAATTATGCAGGGGATGGACAGAGTGGATAGAGAGATGCTCTTTACACTCTCACTTAACACCAGAACCAGGGGACGTCTACTAAAACTGAGTGTTGGGAGAGTTAGAACAGTCGAAAGAAAATATTTCTTTACTCAGCCTGTGGTTGGTCTGTGGAACTCCTTGCCACAGGATGTGGTGATGGCGACTGGCGTGGACGCCTTTAAAAGGGGATTGGACAAGTTTCTGGAGGAAAAATCCATTATGGGTTACAAGCCATGATGTACATGTGCCACCTCCTGATTTTAGAAATGGGCTATGTCAGAATGCCAGATGCAAGGGAGGGCACCAGAATGAGGTCTGTTGTTATCTGGTGTGCTCCCTGGGGCATTTGGTGGGCCGCTGTGAGATACAGGAAGCTGGACTAGATGGGCCTATGGCCTGATCCAGTGGGGTGGTTCTTATGTTCTTAACTACAATTCCCAGAATGCCTTGCAGGTCTTCTTGTTCTGGTGTGCTCCCTGGGGCATTTGGTGGGCCGTTGTGAGATACAGGAAGCTGGACTAGATGGGCCTATGGCCTGATCCAGTGGGGTGGTTCTTATGTTCTTATGGATATAACTATATGCAACATATATTGTTGCTGGTGAGTTAGTGGCGTTGAACCTGGAGCAGCGGGACCGGTGGAGTTCTGGGACTTTTTGTGAAGGTACTGGTTATGGAGACTGGTCACACCACGAGGGGCTGAAGCCTCTGTAGGGGTGGCGGCAGTTTTTTCCAAGCTTTTTCCAGAGTCAGGTGAAGTCCGAGCTCAGGACTGTGCAGGTCAACACAGGAAAAGTAAAAAGTTGCTTGGTTCTCTCTCTGGTGCTTCCAGTTTCAAATTCATCCGGAGGCGGGAAGCCATAGTTTAGTTTCTGGAACTTCCTCCTCTAACCAGGCTTACTGGAGCCACCTTTTGTTTCCTATCAGTACATTGGATTTTTTGAAAGTACAGCCTTTTATCCCTTGATTCCTGCCTGCCTGGGGATTTAGAGTGTTCTACAAAGGCAGGGAAAGATCTATTGTGGTGTCATGTCAGTGCTCAGAATGTTTCAGCATTGTTGGAGCATTTGGGATTTCTGGATTAGGGGTGCTCAACCGGTATATATGGTGGGCCCTCAGTATCTGCCAGGGATCCATTCCCAGACCCTCCGCAGATACTGATTTCTATGTCCGTTGGGAGGAAATGCTTTCTGGATGCCTCTAAGAGGCTCTCTGAGAAATTCCAGATGTGGTGTCAGCACCCATGTCGAGTCAAATCCACGGGTACCGAACATGCGGATAATGTGGGCTCACTATACGTGTTGTTCTTTTCCAGACAAGTCCTTATTCACCCTACTGCTTAACTGCCAGGCTGGGATTCCCAAGTTACCACTTCTTATTACTCTCTGTCTCAAAGAGGTGTCATTTTTCTCAAGTCAATTCAGACCTCCCGTTCTCTCTTCCTAGGGTCGCCCAGAACTCACTCCTACAGCAATAGCCGCAGGGAAACTGCTGGCTCAGCGCTTGTTCGGGCAATCTACAGAACTAATGGATTATGACAATGTGAGTAGTGTTTCCCCCTCCCCTCCAAAAATCCTTTCAAACAACTCTCTGCAAAAACTGCAGATCGCCAACAACTTTGCATGACAGACGTCGTGTGTATAGATGGATATAAACCTTGCATCTAATTCAGCAAGGTGGATGGGTGGAGGAATGTGGACTGGCCTGATTGCATGTATACTTGGCTAGCTTCAAACTTCTTTTCACTTTGGAAGATTAATGAAGTGCAAACATACCTGGGTTGGTCTCAGAAACAAGCTTGGCAAACTAGGCTGCCTTCTCCAAAGACTGGAATTAGCTGGGTTCATTCTGAGCCCAATTTTATTACTTTTTTTTTTAATTTGGTTTTTTTTTTTAAAATCACGCCTTTCTGCTAGAGAGAGCCCAAGGGGGCTAGCATAAAATATGGAATAAAAATACGATGAAACAAGAAAATTTTTGTGATAGAACAGCACCATGTTCTCCTTGGGTTGGATGTTCAACAATGACACCTCCTAGCCAGTGGTGTAGCTAAGGATCTGGCATCCAGGGGCAAAAAAATTTAACACCCTCCCAGAGGGCCAGATGTTAACACCCCTGGGGGGTAGATGCCCAGAACACCCCCCAGGGACGTCCAGGGGGTGGTCTGAGGCATTGGAAGGCCTGCCGGAGGCCTTAGAAAGGCACATCCAATTTTCAGTAAAAACAAAAGTGCCTTTCTAAAGCCTCTGGCAGGCTTCCAAAGCTTAAGGAGGCTGCCCATGGCCTCCTTGGGCCTCAGAAGGTCTCCAAAAGGCACCTCCCTTACAACCCCCAACGTGTGGTACCGGAGGCAATTGCTCTCGCTCGCTCTCGCTCTCTCTCTCTCTCTCTCTCTTTCCCTTAGCTACAGCACTGCTTTTTAGCTTGTGTGTCTCGATTCACCATCGCAGCACCAGAGCAGCAGGGGTTCAGATGACACAAAGTCCTTCCTGGTTTCTTTATTCTGCCAACAACTGTTACCTTGCACATGCCTGATCTTTTCTGATCTTGGAAGCTAAACAGGGTCAGGCCTGGTTAGTACTTGCATGGGAGACCGCCTGGGAATACCGGGTGCTGTAGGCTTCTATCATAGTCTTTCGAGACTGAAGGTTGCCAACCATCTCCCTATACTGAACACTTTCTCTCGATCTTGTCTGGTCTCGGAAGCTAAGCAGGGTCAGGCCTGGTTAGTACTTGGATGGGTGACCGCCTGGGAATACCAGGGGCTGTAGGCTTACACCATAGTCTTTCGAGACTGAAGGTTGCCAACCATCTCCCTATACTGAACACTGTCTCCCGATCTTGTCTGATCTCAGAAGCTAAGCAGGGTCAGGCCTGGTTAGTACTTGGATGGGAGACCGCCTGGGAATACCGGATGCTGTAGGCTTATACCATAGTCTTTCGAGACTGAAGGTTGTCAACCAACAGCCATAAGCTGTTTCTGCTGCCTTCTGAGTAGGGGGCAGGGCTGTTGTTTGATTCCCAGCTCTAAGAACGGTTGATTGGGTGGCCGCGTGCCCAGTTCAGAAGCCATTTGTGCTTCCAGTAACATCATCAGGAGTATGATGGGGTCAGAATTCGTTCCCTAACCCAGTGTACAATCTGGGTTGGGGATCCAGATTTGTCCATATGGCTTGTGCTGCTGCACCCTTTCCCCTTCCATAGCTTGGTGGTCGCAACATGGGGAGACCTTAGGCCCAAGGCCATCTTGTCAGGCCCAAGGCCTTCTCATTCAGCATCCCAAAGAGGCCCACCAAAGTTTCCCTTGCACCTGGTGCTCTGAGGTGTACTGCCACCAAATCTGGAGGAAGCACATAGACCAGTGTTTCCCAACCTACCAGTGGTCGCAAGTCCATTTTTGGTGGGCCACATGGTTGGCAACCTTCAGTATCGAAAGACTATGGTATAAGCCTACAGCACCCGGTATTCCCAGGCGGTCTCCCATCCAAGTACTAACCAGGCCTGACCCTACTTAGCTTCCGAGATTAGACAAGATCAGGCATGTGGGCCACATAAAATTTTTGAAACTAAATTTTCAAGCATTCTTGCCTGGTTTGCAGAAGAAAATCATTAGCTGGAATGCTAACCTGTGGTATAAAGAATGACTGTAAAGGTTTGGGGGAACAATCCTTGAACTTCATTTCTATGGAGAGTCTAGCAAATTCTATGCGCACATTCTATATGTAAGGTCTCTAGCTGCCTCAGGGGCACAGGAACCTGATTATTAATAATAATCTAGTAATAAGATTATTTCTAATTAGTAATAGTAATTAGAATAACATTTCTTTCTACATCTCAGTTGTTGTTCATGTTAGATTGTCGTTTTTAAAAGTGGGTCCCAGTGCTTAAAAGTATGACACTGAAACTGACCATTGATAGATCTGTGGATTTGTCCAGTCTCCTTTAAAGTCATCCAAGGGATTGGCTACGGCCCCAACTTGTGGCAATGAGTTCCACACATTAATAACATGCTGTGCAAACCTTACTTGGAGGCCTCATTCTCTGGGGTGTCTTTTATACTGCTACAGCTGTGCTTATAGCTCACATAGGGTGCCTTGGCTAGATTGCTATGTAATAACCTTGGTTCTTTGAGAAAAAAGTTAATACTGATGACCAGTGATCCTGAAGACCAAGTTGTTGGAGGGGTTGGGATGGGAGACTGCCTTGATTTCGCAACTCAAGTGTTAACAGCGTTGCCCTAATTCTATTTAGGTGCCCACTACGGTTTTCACTCCTTTGGAATATAGCTGTGTCGGTTTGTCGGAAGAAGAAGCCATAAGCCGTTTTGGCCCAGATAACGTAGAGGTGAGCTACCATCCTAATGGGCATGACCATAGCAGACAGGAGGAGCCAGATGGCTCTGTTCTTGTCTGCAAAAGGTCAGTCCTTGAAGTGGCTTCCTCTTGTGTAGAGAAATTCGAGTGGAACCAGGCATGGTAGGTATTGGGCTGCTGGAGAACCCGGGGCAAACACAAATACAGTAAGGCTCCTCTCCAGTTGGGTGGCGGTTCCTGTTTCCCTCCCCAGAAGCAGCATGTATAGGATTTTATCTGGTGTGCTCCCTGGGGCATTTGGTGGGCCGCTGTGAGATACAGGAAGCTGGACTAGATGGGCCTATGGCCTGATCCAGTGGGGTGGTTCTTATGTTCTTAAACTACAATTCCCAGGAGGCCTTGCAGGTCTTCTTGTTGTCTGGTGTGCTCCCTGGGGCATTTGGTGGGCCGCTGTGAGATACAGGAAGCTGGACTAGATGGGCCTATGGCCTGATCCAGTGGGGCTCTTCTTATGTTCTTAACTACAATTCCCAGAAAGCCTTGCAGGTCTCTTGTTGTCTGGTGTGCTCCCTGGGGCATTTGGTGGGCCGCTGTGAGATACAGGAAGCTGGACTAGATGGGCCTATGGCCTGATCCAGTGGGGCTCTTCTTATGTTCTTAACTACAATTCCCAGAAAGCCTTGCAGGTCTCTTGTTGTCTGGTGTGCTCCCTGGGGCATTTGGCGGGCCGCTGTGAGATACAGGAAGCTGGACTAGATGGGCCTATGGCCTGATCCAGTGGGGTGGTTCTTATGTTCTTAAACTACAATTCCCAGGAGGCCTTGCAGGTCTTCTTGTTGTCTGGTGTGCTCCCTGGGGCATTTGGTGGGCCGCTGTGAGATACAGGAAGCTGGACTAGATGGGCCTATGGCCTGATCCAGTGGGGCTCTTCTTATGTTCTTAACTACAATTCCCAGAAAGCCTTGCAGGTCTCTTGTTGTCTGGTGTGCTCCCTGGGGCATTTGGTGGGCCGCTGTGAGATCCAGGAAGCTGGACTAGATGGGCCTATGGCCTGATCCAGTGGGGCTCTTCTTATGTTCTTATGTTCTTACTGTTAACCTAAATCAGTGGTCTTCATCCTTTTTTGTGCCACAGGGCTCCCCCCCCCCAAATAAAGTATGAGACTGGGGATCCACCACTGATCCTGCCCCTCTCCCGGGACCTCTCCCAGCCCACACATACCCCACCCACCCTGTTTCCACCTATCTCTTGTGTCTTCACAACAACCCTGAAGTAGCAGCCTGAACAGGGCCCGCCTTAGGAGTTGCGGGGCAAGACATCAAGAAGAGGCTGTGCAGGATTAGATCAAGAACTCAGTTTTGATAAGGCAGGACCTTGATTGGCTTGAATCCAAGCCCTCTCCCACATAGGCCTTGAAATGTTGCTGCAAGCCCCCAAATGAGGTTTCATGACCCACCCATAGATTGAAGGACACTGTTCTTGTTTGTTGTCTCTTTCCATCAGGTATATCACGCTTTTTATAAGCCCTTGGAGTTCACTGTGGCAGACAGAAGTGCACCTCAGTGTTACACAAAAGTAAGTCTAGTGTTTTTAATGGCTGACTTTTGATCAAAGAGGAACGAAGCTGTTATCTTTTGGGTTGGCTAACGGATCCCAACCTTTAGACAGCCTATCCCAACCTTGACAGAGCAAGAGTACAGGGTGATTGGCCAGAGCTTCGGTCCTGCCCCTGCAGGACTCCAGTGCTTTAAAGTCCCATTGGGACATGTGGTTTACACTCATTTGTCTCTGTTGTGGGGAGTTGCGGGGTGGGCAGACCTCGTACTCTCAAACAAATTATTGCTCTTGCGTAGAGCGCACAGTTTCTCTGCAGTGGGATTTCCAGCTGAAAAAGTATCTTACGCAGCCAGGCTGAGAAAGGCCTTTCCCTTCCTAAGACTTTGAATTGTCACTGCTGGTCAGAAAAGACAATAATGCAAAGATTCCCAAATATTTTCAACTGGTGGCTGTCCTACTGAGCCACTGGCTGCAACTCCCCTTTAGGGCTATAATCTTATACACTGTATAGGACAGCAGGGTTTTTGCGAGGATTCCATGGCTCCCCTAGCCGGTTTGCACGACTCCTCGAGGAGCCGTGGCTCGCAGTTTGGGAACAATTCTGCAGTAGATTAGATTGAAAAATAGTCTGACTCAGTAATAGTTGGGCTTCATATGATCCGGATTTGGCCCAAGGGCCGTCAGTTGCTAACCTTTTCTGTTAGAAATGAGGGGGAAACACAGGTAATGTGTGTGTTGGGGCAGGGGAGAAGGGTGATTGAGAGACTGATTTCTAGAGGTGGGGAAAAAACTGTGTGTGTGTGGGGGGACGGGACTTCAGTGTTTCCCAAAAATGAGAAGTGTAGAAAGCAGTGTTATGTGTTTTTATTCAAAATTTGCATTATAAATTATAATCACTTTAAAAGTGTACTAGTTAAGTGAAAGAGGTGGTATCGTGTCAACAGATGCAGCCACCATTCATCCCTCCATTAAATAATAGATAAAAACCAAATAAAATGGTTTTGTGTTTTTTATTTTTTTACAAACACGAGAGTGCCGAAAGCAGCCTTATGTGTTTTTATTTCACTATCACCGTTTCCTCCCACCTCTGTCCATTTCCAGTTCGCCAGCGGCTTCATTCATCCAGAACTTTTGCACCTTCAAAGCTAGTAATTAATTTATCTTTAAGAAATCTATGCCGCTGTTCCATTCGAGCACCTGGCAAAATGATAGTTTAAAAACAAACTTAATTATAAACATTTAAACGAAAGACATAGAAGCAGGTTAAATTCCAGTACAAGATTGGAGGAAAAATCCATTACGGGTTACAAGCCATGATGTGTATGCGCAACCTCCTGATTTTAGAAATGGGTTATGTCAGAAGGCCAGATGCAAGGGAGGGCACCAGGATGAGGTCTCTTGTTATCCGGTGTGCTCCCTGGGGCATTTGGTGGGCCGCTGTGAGATGCAGGAAGCTGGACTAGATGGGCCTATGGCCTGCTCCAGTGGGGCTGTTCTTGTGTTCTTAACTACAATTCCCAGAATGCCTTGCAGGTCTTCTTGTTATCTGGTGTGCTCCCTGGGGCATTTGGTGGGCCGCTGTGAGATACAGGAAGCTGGACTAGATGGGCCTATGGCCTGCTCCAGTGGGGCTGTTCTTATGTTCTTATGTAACAGGAGAATGTTAGAGATGGAAGGAACGTTCTTCTACTCCCTGCTCAGTGCATGCAGTCCTGGTTAAATGAAAAACACTGTAGCCTGTTGTCACAATGAATATAAGGATGGTGCTCTGTGGGTTTCTTTGGGGAAGAAGTTCCACAGATATTGTGTGTGTGTGTGTGTGTGTGTGTGTGTCACAACAGTAAAATCTCCATTTCCAGTCATCTTACTTCCTCTTCTCTCAGAAGGTGACTGGGAGATAACTTGGGCGGACCTTCTAACAATGACCTTAAAGACTGGGCATGTTCAAGCAGGAGAAAGTGATCCCTTAAGTACTCGGATCCTAAGCCATTTAGGGCTTTAAAGGAATTCAAAATGTTGAATGTACAAACACACCACTGTTTAAACATTGGCTCATAGCCCCTTTAATTGCAGAAACCCGTTCGTACTCAGGTACTCAAATACAGGTATGCGCCGTGTAGCGATGTTCTGGTGAATGACTAACGACATACTCAGGGGGGCCTCTTTATCTGTGGGCTCAGTATTCGTGATTTGAATATCCGTGGATGTCGAACCCGTGGCTAGAGGGCCTCAGAAGTCCTCCTGGACACCACTGGGAGGCACTTATGGTTTGCCTGCACCCTTCCCCCTGATTTGATTATCCATGGAATTCAGTATCTGCAGGGGGTCCTAGAGCAGGACTGTGGATACCCAGAACCCAGTGTACGACAGTAGTCCCACCAAACTCACTGGCCTAGCTTCCTTCCCTCCTTCCTTGCTGGCTCAACTGGCAAATTGGCACTTTGTGCACTTTCCTTGTGCATTTTAGCCAGCTAGCCGCCTTCTTCCTATCCCGTAAGACATTCCGGGGTGCAACAGGGCAACCTCAAGGCATCCTGGGGCTGCCATTAGTGGTCGTCCAGGCCAGGGTAGATGCGCCTAACTAAGGGGTTTGCAGAACATATCCCCTTTGTTAAGCTGCGTATACCTGTACGCCTGAAAGCTGCAATGCGCAGGACACACCTAATGTGTTCACAGTCCTGGCAAACCCACAGCCCTGGGTGCCAGGGCCCGTTGCAGGCAGGGTGCCTTGTGGAATGTGTTCTGCATCACCCTAATTTAATCCAGGCGATTGCCCTCCCTCTCATTGTATTCCTCTAATTATTTTCCCCCTTCCAATGTATTGCTTTCAGATGGTATGTTTGCGCGAGAAAGAGCAACGGATTCTCGGTCTCCATTTCATTGGTCCAAATGCCGGGGAAGTTATTCAAGGATTTGCCCTTGGAGTCAAGTAAGTTGTAAAGAATGTTGCAACCCCCTCCACGACCACCATCCCGCATGAGTCTCCCAAAGCCTGCTCTTTTAAGTCGCTGCAAGATTATGAAAGATAGCGGCTTAGGTTTGGCAACCCTCAAAACGTTTTCTTTTATCTCTTGTTTCCTATATTTTTAGTAAAAATATGACCATTCTTTATTAATAAGCACTGGCTTAGCAACAGACATACCAGCCTTTTGCATTTATGTTTATGAAATATGTTTCTTGGCAAACAGTTGTAGTCGCCGTTCTCCCCCCCCTCTGCAAAATCAAATTCACCATCCAGCTGTTGACTCTTCAAAGTGCATTAAAGGGAGAAGTCTCCAAGCTTTTTGCCCTCTCGATAACAAATGATCTTTGAAGCATTCAGAAGCCGTCCTTTTTAAAAAAGGGACAGGGGGGGCACAAAAAGCTTGTTTTGATTATGTTTCATAGGGAGGCCTCACTTTTTATACAGAAGCAAAGATCAAAGCTTCCGAGGAAAGCTCAGGTTGTCATTCTTTTCTAGTCGGCACTGATTTTTCACTTAACAGTAAGGATCTGTTAAGGACTTCAGTCCGGTCGCAGCTCCCTCTTCAGTTCTGTGAATGAAGGAAGCGAGAAACGTCCCTTGGGAGCAAAAATGACCATGTGGGCTCAGGCAAAAGAGAACCTCTGCTTTGCCCAGTGCATCATTTACATCTGTGGAACTCTCTGCTACAAGACGTGTCGATGGCTGCTCACTTTGAAAAGAGTGCTAAGCAAATATGTGGGCTGTCAAACGGGTGTGCTGTGGGATATTGGAGCAGGGCCCACGAGAAGGGGATCAAGGGGGAATTTGTACCTGGGCTCAGGGTCAAAAAGAGGACCCAGGACCCAAAAGAGGGGGTCCAGAAATTTCCTGGGTTCTTACATTTTCTGATCTCACCTGGATTCGCTGCCCATGTGGGATGTTCGGGGTGCTCCTGTGGGTGTGGTAGTGGCTGCTGCTACAAGCCATATGCGCCAACTGAGGAATGCATACATGACACTCCTTAACACAGTATCAGATCTGGGAGGAAACTGGTCTGCTACAGGACAGCTTGTGGATCTGCTTGCCATGAAGGAGTGTATGGGAGTTCGGGGACATGGCTGCAGGGCTACTGCTGCTGGTGAATACCATTTTGGTACACATAGGACACTAGTCCTGACACTAGTGTGTCCTTCTAGTGTGAGCGTAAATATGATTATGCTAATTTTCTGGAATGCTTTTCTATATTTAAAAGATTTTAGAGAGACTTCGGAGTGTTTGGTTTTCCGTATTAATGTGTTTAGCTGCTGATGCCAAGCGGGCAGGTTGTCTTGGGAACAGACAAAAGAAAATATTTCTTTATTCAGCGTGTGGTCGGTCTGTGGAACTCCTTGCCACAGGATGTGGTGATGGCGTCTAGCCTGGACGCCTTTAAAAGGGGATTGGACAAGTTTCTGGAGGAAAAATCCATGATTTACAAGCCATGATGTGTATGCGCAACCTCCTGATTTTAGAAATGGGTTATGTCAGAGTGCCAGATGCAAGGGAGGGCACCAGGATGCAGGCCTCTTGTTATCTGGTGTGCTCCCTGGGGCATTTGGTGGGCCGCTGTGAGATCCAGGAAGCTGGACTAGATGGGCCTATGGCCTGATCCAGTGGGGCTGTTCTTATGTTCTTACGTTCTTATGGGACTTGGGAAGTCCAGTAGACCTGGACTCCAAAGACTATTCTGACTCACCACCTTCCCCCCTCCCTGTTTCGTCCCTGTTCTGCCCACCCCATTGCCACCTTCCCCATTCTGTTTCTCTCCCCCACCCCTTTGGGAAACTTTGTACCCCCTGATAAAATTCCTCTCAGAGGCCCTAGTTTGTAGCACAGTGTGGAAAATCACTGAAAACCTATCCAAGTTCTGCAACTCTGTTTCTAGGGCAACTGCCTGTATTATACTTTGTGAGTCCCTCTTCGTTTGCCGACTTTGGGAGAGGGACAATTAATTACTACAGACAGTTGCCCTAGAAACAGAGCCACAGAATCTTGGACAAATCTCCCAGAAACTGTAAGTGACATCACAAGAGATGAAGACCATAAAGAAGACCGTAGTCTTTCGTCAGTGTGCTACAAGATGAAAAACATTGAAAATCACCGCTTAATTTTAAAATGGAGCTCTCCTGTGGTATAGTGGTTTAAGAGCCTGAGCTATGAATAAAGACTTCCCCACTTTGAGTTTCACTCAATGGCCTTTGGCAAGACACTCTCTCTTTCTTCCCCATCTATGCTATAGGCATAATAATACCCACCTTACAGAGTTGTTGTATGGACTGCATCAGGATAATATATTTGTGAAGCTCTTTGCAGCCCCGTCAAGCACTAAATGAATGCTAAGGCGCACTTACCTGGGAGTAAATCCTATTGAAATCAATAGGACTTACTTCTGAGTAGACATGCATAAGATTGGTTAGTATCATGGCTATTTGACAAAAGTTTTGCCACTCGTTGAAGAGGTGTGGAAGGTGCCTCTGAGAGGCTATTTCGTATTTAAACCACCACTGAATGGAGAATTCATATTGATGAACCCATTTCTGCACATTTGATCCCTGTTGTGTAATATGCAACACTGGACAAAAATGGCTTATGCAGACGTGTTGCAACCCTGGTGCAGATTGAATTCCCTAAATTGTGTCCAGTGTTGTGTTTTTTTTTTTCTTGGCCACTGCTGCCCTCTAGTGGTTGGTGTGTAGGGCCTTAAAAGTGAAGTTGAGCCGCGATGTGATGATAGGGGATCCTTCTTTCAATTCTGATATTTAAAACAGCATGGAGATTAAGGACGCCGGTTCTTAATCCCTTCCCATTTTCAGCGGGGGCAGAGCAAGCTCCTGACATGCTCAACTCCTAAAAAAGTAGGGCGGGGAAGTTTACTGCACATGCCATTACCCAATTGTTGCACGTCTTGTGGTACGGAATTGAGCCAAATGAAAAACAGGCTGGATTAAGATGGTGGGGACCAGAGGTTGGGGGGGGCGCCTCTGAAATCACTTGGTTGTTAAGTGTGGCGCATATTTCTTACATGTGTTTTGCAGTCCATTAATTGCTAGCAGTAGAATTTTCTGGCTGTTTTGCTTTCTTTCAAAATGTCGCCTTTTCTGATGTTGTTTCCAAAATATACCCACTGTAATGGAAGTACTTGAAACTTGATCGGTATTCTGCCTTGCCCGGGGGGGATGGGGGAGAGAGTGGGACCTGAGAAATTACAGCTGAAGTTGTGAAGCTGAATAAAAGAACTTCTGAACGTCCACTGGTGCTGGTGGGACACTGTTTGGGAACAGCTGGTGGGTGATAGTTCTATACTTCAGACTTGGATCCGTAAAATGCACTACTTCAACTTAATCTAGAGCAGGGCTCATTGAAGAATCAGGCCACGGCAGAGTGATCAGAAAACAGTGGATTAAAGTACTTGCGAGAAGGCCTAATGGGGTTTTGCTAATCCACGCTGGACAGGCAGATGCCATAATTGTACGTTAAAGAGAAATGACGCCAAGCCAGAATTTTGATGGTTATGTTTTTGGAGTTGGATTTAAGGTGTGGAAGATCCAGGTTCAAATCCCTGCTCAGCTGTGAAGCTTCCTGGGTGACCTTGGGCCAGTCACTCTTTCTCTGTCTCACCTACCTCACAGGGTTGTTGTGGGACCAAAAAAAAAAAAAAAAAGGAGACAAGGAGCCATGCACACCATCCTGAGTTTCTTGGAGGAAGGGTGGTATAAAAAAATGGGGAAAATAAATAAAATAAAAAGAATGAAAGTTAATGTCTAAACCACAGCACTTCGGTGGTTTCTCACTATGAGAATTCCAGAGAAAATGGTAAACATGGAACCAGGCAGGATTGCATTCCCAGTGCTGATTGTGGCAAAAGGAGTCCCTCTTTTCTTTTTCTTTTTTAAAAGGGGATTTGTTATCCATGTTCCTAATAATAATGACTAGGTATTTATATACCGCCTTTCTGGTCATCGGATTACTCCTCTGACTTTATTCAAGGCGGTTTACATAGGCAGGCATTCCTAAATCCCTCAAGGGGATTTTGACAAGAGGTTCTCTCTTTCAAGAACCAACAACATTTCAGATGGATCTTCCGGGTCTGATCTCACTTCTGGCCTCCAGTGCCTCCCACGCAGGCTGACAGCAGCTCCATCTCTCACATGGAGGGCAGCCAAGAGGCTTCTTCTCTCAGAGCAGATGGAATAACTCGGCTCAGCTTGTCAGCTGCTTCAAGGTCTCGTCGTTCAGGGAGCTGCCAGTGTCCTCGAACTGGCGACCTTCTGATGTTATCTTCAGGCTAACGGAGGCTCTACCCTCTAGACCAGACCTCCTGTTCTTCTCCCGTTGTTGGTTGTGTGTCCTTCTTTTGTAGATGCGGAGCTACCTATTTGCAAATGCTGAAAACCATTGGCGTTCACCCAACTTGCGCTGAGGAAGTTGCCAAGCTGCACATCACCAAGCGGTCAGGCTTGGACCCAACAGTTACCGGCTGCTGAGGTTAGGTGCCGTCCCTGGATAACCAATGAAAGAGCACTTGGCAGAAGCCGTCTAGAGCAAGGAGAGAGTGAGAGCATCCGGAACCCACAACCACAGGTTGATTTGCCCTTTCTTGTTCAGCTCTCGCTATATTTCAACTTGGAGATAACTAGGCCTTTCAGATTCATAGAGCATTCATGCTTTTTGGCGGTGAAACTCATGGCAGGATGTTTTCTAATGCTGTAAGATTTCCAATGGCCAGAACAGCAATTTCTGGAATTGCTAAAAGGCAAGAGAACTGATGGCTGTGCTGACCTTTAGATGTACCTGCTTCTTATTACTAGACCTGAAAATCTGAGATTCAACTCAGTACCTCTAAACTTGATGCAAGTTGAAGGGCTGCCTTCTGTAAAATTAGAACTTCTACATGGCACAGTTTAAAAAAAAAAAGAAAAGATTATAGAGAATTGTTTTCTTGCTTATAAAAGGAGATGGGAAAGGAAGAGTTGAGCAAAAGTATGAAAAGTTGAGACTGTGATCAGAGCCTCAAGGTGGGTTAGGGTGAAGTCAGCATCCTTGGTTTGTTGCATTCATTGTCAAAGAGGCACTAGCTGGCAACCTTCAGTCTCGAAAGACTCTGGTATCGCGCTCTGAATGGTGGTTCTGGAACAGTGTCTAGTGTGGCTGAAAAGGCCGATCCGGGAGTGACAATCCCTTCCACACCGGGAGCAAGTGCAGTCTGTCCCTGGCCTGTCTCCCTGGCTATGGGCCTTCCTTCTTTGCCTCTTTGCCTCAGCCTGTTGGCCAAGTGCCTCTTCAAACTGGGAAAGGCCATGCTGCACAGCCTGCCTCCAAGCGGGCTGCTCAGAGGCCAGGGTTTCCCACCTGTTGAGGTCCACTCCTAAGGCCTTCAGATCCCTCTTGCAGATGTCCTTTTATCGCAGCTGTGGTCTACCTGTAGGGCGCTTTCCTTGCACAAGTTCTCCATAGAGGAGATCCTTTGGGATCCGGAAATGAGATCTATCTTCCTAGTTGTGGCAAATGTTGTCTTAGCCATGAGCTGCTCTTATTTCCTTTTTATCCTGAAGGGGGAGATGCTGGCTCATGGGAAGCCTGATTTTTAGCAAAACCAAAAAATATCCAAACAATTGGATGGGTCATAAGTAGAAAATCAAAGCATCAGACGAGATCCTCCCAGGTCTCTTTTTGATAAGGCAATTAGTGCCAGCAGTTTGATAAGAAGTACCACTTAATTGTTACTTTCCTGTAAGACAGAAGGGTCTTTTTACATATAAAAATTAGTTCTTGGTCCTCCTAATATGTAAGATCAGAGAAGGTCACTACAGGATTGTCAGAGAGTGGGCAGGGGATCTCAGATTAAAGAAACTGACTTTGCTATCCGTTCACCATCAAGCTTACTGATCTCTCTCACTCACACACATGCACACGCACATGCATTCACTTTGGGTGAATTGTTAAACATTTTCCCTACCATTTAGTTAGATCACTTGCAAGCTTCTACTCTGGGGCAAGGCAAACACAAACGTAGGTGTGCGATTTCCTGTTTAAGGTATGCCTTCTCCAGCTCACCCAGTACAGTGAAAAGGGGGGAAAAAATTAAATGAAGATAAAATGAATGTCACTTACAAATGTAGAAGCAAAGCTGGGAGGAAGTGTTAGCCCCACTGTTGGCCGATTCCTTCTTTTGTAAGAAGACTGCATTGCTGCTATATTATTACAGCAGTCCCCTCCCCCCATATCTGCGGGTGATATGTTCCAAGACCTACCACAGATGCCTGGAACCGCAGATAGTAGCAAACCCTATATATAAATTATTTTTCATTGGCATAGATACCTAATGATAAAGTTATTTTCACAATGACATAGTGATAAGGTGTACCATGAGAACACTAGAGGCTAATTGGACATGAGTAAAGCGGGCCAGGTACGGAGGACAAAGAGATGAATCATGAGTGCAACGGGGTGGGAAGGTTTCACCATGTTACTCAGAACAGTGTGCAATTTTGGATGTTCAAATCCATGGGTTTGGGCACCCCAAACTCTCCAAACCAGAACGAGTGATCTGAGGCCTGGGCTTCCCTGGGCCTCACATGAGAGCATAAGAACAGCCCCACTGGATCAGGCCATAGGCCCATCTAGTCCAACTTCCTGTATCTCACAGCGGCCCATCAAATGCCCCAGGGAGCACACCCGACAACAAGAGACCTCATCCTGGTGCCCTCCCTTGCATCTGGCATTCTGACATAATGCCTTATGACATTAAGTGCGCATTATGCGTGACATAATGACATAAGGCATCTGACACAATGCCTCATAGCAGGGGTGCTCAATAGGTGGATCGCGATCTACTGGTAGATCGCGAGGCAAAATGAGTAGATCGCGGAGTGCCAACCCCCTCTTCAGGTGCTTCTGGGAGGAAACACCAGGAGTAAGGCCCATTGTACTAAATGGGGCTTACTCCCAGGTAAGTGTGGCTATGATTGCAGCCTCACAGCCTAATCCTAGGCATGTCTACTCAGGAGTAAGTCCTGTTATACTCAGTGGGGCTCAAGGTACACCAACATACATTGTACACATAAATGTTATATGTTATGATGGCGCGATTATTGTAAAAAAAAACTCTGGTAGATCTCCGGGCCTTGCTGGGTTTCAAAGTAGCTCTCGAGCCAAAAAAGTGTGAGCACCCCTGCCTTATAGGGACATTGAAATATCCAGGTTTCCCTGAGAAACTGGAAGAAGCATTTTTTTTGTAACCTAGAACAGGTTATCCCGGATCACCCTCCGGACCTAACTGGAGTACAGCTCCGGTCGGGTTTGGGGGGTCCTGATGGGCCCGAATCTGCAGGTTCAGAATCCATGGATGATCCATGGATATCAGTGGATATCAAGGACCCGCTGTAGTTTATTTCTGGAATTTTCCATTTAATATTTTCAGACCACAGTAAACTGTGGATAACTGAAACTGCGGAAACTGAGTTCGTGAGTTCCGCTTTACCGAGGGTTGGCCAACTCAGGCATGGATCAGGGGCCCAGGACTCCCTGAAAGCCCACAGCTCTGCCCCGAGGCACTCCCCAGCATCAAACCCAGTGGAAAACTTAAGTGATGGCAGTCGCCTGGAGTGCTTCACTGGCACCTCACTGGCTGCTGTCTTTTAAAAAAAGAAAACAGTGTTCTTGGCTCATTGACGTGTGACTGATGCAGCAATAGGGTAGCTCATGGTGTTTTAATAAATACATGGCAACGGCCAACACAGCTGCCGCGAAATGCTCTCCGTTGCTGTCAACTGGCCATTGGTGGAGGCGGAGACCCAGCACACCATGGGGGACGTGGTGAACCTAGAGTGGTTTTGTCACAGGCCTGGCACCAACCCTGGCTGTGAAGTTAAGCCACACCCCCATCATTCCAGACCCATTAGTTTGATGCCTGTATGTTTGTTGCAAGTATTTATTTCTATTGTTTTTGAATCTGCAGGGAGACTCTTAGAAAACTCCATGGAAAACGATTGTGCAAGTTGAATGCTGGCACAGCTCTAGTTGTCACTGCTGATAAGTTGTTTTTGTGTGTTTTTTTCTACTTCTTTGTATCCATGTAAAACTCGATCTGCACAGAGGGGCTGGAACCGATGATGAGAGCCGGATACGTGGAAACGAAACAGATTTGCCCCTCTGCTGATGAATTCTGCCTCGTGTTCTCCAGGGATGGCCTGTTGGTAACCAAATCAGCTAGCCAAACGCTGCCTTATCTGGCCTGATGGATGACTGTGATTCTTCTCAGTGTGCGCAAAAGATGGAAAACCAGAGAAATGCAGTCAGGCCAGCTTGACCCCCCCCTCCCCGATGCCAGCTTATGGCGGCTTGTGTATCAAACCACACGTTGGAATAGACAAGCCTGATGTTTGCTGGGTCCTTACTCAACACACAAATGATCCTGTTTATATTTGAGACAACCTCATGAAAAAAATAAAGACCACTATCTCTTAGTGGCTCTAGTTCTTCATACTGTATTTGTGATGGCTTTTTTCTTTAATGCTGTCAGCTTAAATGATGAAGTGTGGAATGCCATTTTCTATTCTGCTGTCTTGGTTGGGATCTTTGTACTTGGATATACTGGGGACTGATACAAACTGGGGCTGCACCACTGGACTTAACAATCCTTCCTGGATTCTCTCGGGCATGTTGTTGGCAACCGTCAGTCTCGAAAGACTCTGGTATCGCGCTCTGAATGGTGGTTCTGGAACAGCGTCTAGTGTGGCTGAAAAGGCCGATTCAGGAGTGACAATCCCTTCCACACTGGGAGCAAGTGCAGTCTGTCCCTGGTCTGACTCCCTGGCTATGGGCCTTCCTTCTTTGCCTCTTTGCCTCAAGGAAGGGATACAAGTCAGGGTTTGTCCCTTCAAGTTTCCCTTGAGAACATTTGTCAGATAGGCATTGTGTACCTGGCATTGGAAGGGACTCTGGCTTCCTACTCAAGAGTAGCTGTGCCAGCTTTCACACCAGGGAACAACTGAGGCAAAGCTAAGCCTTCCCCTATGCCTCTGATTTCAATGGGAAGGAACTAGCATTTTTAACTCTCTGGTGGGATTTAATCTCGGCTGGAAAAACAATGCGATGCAAAAGGGAAATGGGGACTAATCCATATCCTTCCACCACCACCACCCCCCAAACAAAAGATTGTTAGCAATGCACAAAGAAAAACCTTATGGAAATGTAACAAATCTCTGGTTTTAAAATGCAGACTTGGTCTATTGGCATTTCCATGCTATAGCCCAATCTGTGGGTTGAGACCCAGTCTGTGGGTCTTGAGCCAGTTTCAGATGGGTGCATAGCACCTAGCTCTGAAAATACAGAGCTGAAAATACAGGGTACAGAGGTGCTGGGCAGGGCAGATTTCCGGTGGGGGAGAGGCAGGGTGCCTTGCCCCAAATAGATGGGAGGCTGGAAAGGGGGGAGTGCTGTGTAAGTGGAAAAGGATCCAAGTCTGCCTTCTGCTTTGACTTCCGAGCTGGGATGTTTGAATTCTGAGCTAAGCAAAACACCAGCACAAGCACACTGTGTCAGGGGACCTTTAGCTAATTGTGGCTTAGGTTTGGCTTAGGTCATTTCAGCCATGATATCACTGCCAAGTTGATGGCATTGCTTCCAGTGGATCCTGACAGATTGTCATTCTAAAAAGTGGGTCCGTGTGCCCAAACATTTCAGAACCATTGCCATAGCCTATGCTTTGGTCCTCTTCTCTACCAAGGTATACCCTGCAAGTCTGTACATGTTTATCCAGAAGAAACATCATGCTTCTTACATGGTCATACTTCATACATGGGGATTACTTCCATGTAAGTGGGGAAAGGATTGCACCCTTGGCTAAGTGCATACAACAGAAAGAATCGCATAAGCTAACCCTGTTTTGTCTTTGCCTCCATCTCCTTTCCCTCCTGTCAATATCTTGATTGTAAGTTTCTCAGGGCAGAGAACTGCTTTTAAATAATTGCCATGCAGCTAGATGGAGCCATATAAATACACAATCAACTTGCGTGAAGGTCTTTAGGAAAAGCTTTCTAAATATTATTTTTGTGCGGTGAAATTTGAAATAATATTAAATGTTCCCCGCTTTCTGATCAGCATAACACTCGACTTTGAACTCTGATTAAGATCACAGAATAATTGTTGGAAGGGACCCACCAGGTCATCTAGTCCAACCCCCTGCCTGTAGCTGGAAGCCTTCCTTGGTTGGCAACCTTCAGTCTCGAAAGACTATGGTATAAGCCTACAGCACCCGGTATTCCCAGGCAGTCTCCCATCCAAGTACTGACCAGGCCTGACCCTGCTTAGCTTGCGAGATCAGACGAGATCAGGCATGTGCAGGGTAAGGTGTCTGTCTGAGCCCCTGCTTGAAGATCTCCAGTGAGGAAGAATCCACCACCTTCCTTGGCAATCTGTTCCACTGCTGAACTACCCTGACTGTCCCAGAATTTCATCCTGAAGCTCAAAAGCAACACTCAGGATTGTCAGCTGACCTGATCAATCACACTTCAACCATTTGTTTTGCTCTGGAAATGGATGCACAGCAGCCTTAAACCTTGTTGGCATCCTTCAGTCTTGGAAGATTATCGTGCTCTGAATAGTGTTCTGGAACAGAGTGTCTTCTCCAGTGCGCGAAGCCTGGGTAAAGTAGGTATGGAGGACAGACTGTTTCCCATGCAGCAAATCCCCCCTCTCCACATCGCTGAAATGGTCCAATGGAAAGGCAGAAGCCAATACGGTTGGTTCCAGCGGCGTCGCAGGAGTTGCCAGAGCATGACTGTGTTCAGCCATGAACTGCCGCAGGGACTCCGGCTTTTGCCTGGAGGTTGACTCCTGAAGCCTTTTCCATAACTGGATGTAGCCACAAGGCAGTAGAGGTTTGGGATCAGAGTTTTCCTCCTCTCAGATGAGCTGCCTTCCCAGGCTGACGAGTAACCGGGTAGCCTTAAACAGAGACATTCAATATAACAACCCACTGAAAAACTATGAGCTATCCTACATAAGAACAGCCCCACTGGATCAGGCCATAGGCCCATCTAGTCCAGCTTCCTGTATCTCACAGCGGCCCACCAAATGCCCCAGGGAGCACACCAGATAACAAGAGACCTCATCCTGGTGCCCTCCCTTGCATCTGGCATTCTGACATCACCCATTTCTAAAATCAGGAGGTTGCGCATACACATCATGGCTTGTACCCCGTAATGGATTTTTCCTCCAGAAACTTGTCCAATCCCTTTTTAAAGGCGTCTAGGCTTGACGCCAGCACCACATCCTGTGGCAAGGAGTTCCACAGACCGACCACACGCTGAGTAAAGAAATATTTTCTTTTGTCTGTCCTAACCCGCCCAACACTCAATTTGAGTGGATGTCCCCTGGTTCTGGTGTTATGTGAGAGTGTAAAGAGCATCTCCCTATCCACTCTGTCCATCCCCTGCATAATTTTGTATGTCTCAATCATGTCCCCCCGCAGGCGTCTCTTTTCTAGGCTGAAGAGGCCCAAACGCCGTAGCCTTTCCTCATAAGGAAGGTGCCCCAGCCCAGTAATCATCTTAGTCGCTCTCTTTTGCACCTTTTCCATTTCCACTATGTCTTTTTTGAGATGCAGCGACCAGAACTGGACACAATACTCCAGGTGTGGCCTTACCATAGATTTGTACAAAGGCATTATAATACTAGCCGTGTTCCTGTATTCCTGTGTTCCTATTCAGGTTTGACCCATGTGGTTAAATTCTATGCTTGGTTTCTGCAACTGAGAAACTTTTCAGGGATACCTGAGTTTATCTACAGAAGGGTAGTGTGAACAGTTTTGTTTTTCTTTAATGCAAAGGAGAATCCCCCGTCAGGCACGGCAGTGAGGATTCAAATAATTCTGTTTATCCCAGCTAATGAGGACTAACATCCACTTATGAGAGATGAACGCTGGTAATGCTTCTTGGAAAAAGGCATGCCAAGAAGGGAACTCCCTTGAAGCACAGCCCTGTTGAAAAGCGTGAAGGATAGTCAATAAATGACTAGAATTTCAAATTTATTTATTTATTTACTGGCTGCTTTTCAACCAAAAATTTTGCTGCTTTTTGTTTTTTTTTTGTCTATACAATACTTGATAAACAGATAAAATACAAGATTCAAAGGAATTCAGACACTGAAACACAATTTTAAAGCAGGCACAGCAAATGATATAACAATTTCAAAGCCCGCAGGTGGTGGCAAGTAAAAAAAAGAACACACAACAAACTAAAAATACTAAGTCCGCAAACATATAAATATACAAGAAAAGCAACAGGACAGATAAAAAGAACCAGGAATGACCCACCCACCCCCATAAGCTAACGAAAATAAAAATGTTTTTAGGTTTGCTGGAAGCTCTCTACTGAAGGGGCCAGTTTTAACTGTTCTGGCAATAGGTTCCATAAAAGTGGTGCCACAGCTGAGAAGGCCCTGTTCCTTAGCTTCTCCTGGCAATGGAACTCTCAACAGGGCATAAGAACATAAGAGCAGCCCCACTGGATCAGGCCATAGGCCCATCTAGTCCAGCTTCCTGTATCTCACAGCGGCCCACCAAATGCCCCAGGGAGCACACCAGATAACAAGAGACCTCATCCTGGTGCCCTCCCTTGCATCTGGCATTCTGACCTAGCCCATTTCTAAAATCAGGAGGTTGCGCATACACATCATGGCTTGTACCCCATAATGGATTTAATGGATTTTTCCTCCAGAAAAATTTCCTCCTGGATTTTTCCTCCAGGGCACTTGTCTGATGACCATATATATATATATATATATATATATATATATATATATATATATATATATGGATTATATAGGTACAGTGCTATGTCCATTCTCCTTGCAGATTGATCTAAATCAATGGATGCTGTTGAGATGGACCATAGACCACCTGCTGCGTGTGCAGGGAGACTCAGATTCAATCCCTTGCGTCTCCAGGTAGGGTGAGCAATGCCTCCTCTCTGAAACCCTGCTGTCAGTCTGCAGCGACAATAGTACTGAACCTGGATGGCCTGACTCAGTAGAAGCCACTACCAACATTGGTGGTTCCATTTAGCTGGCACAGCCAAAGCTGCTGATCGGTTTTCTACTACTACTACTACTACTACTACTACTACTACTACTACTCTAATTCCCTTTTAAAACCACCTCAACCAGTGACTGCTACCACTACATCTCTGGCTGGAGACTGACCGGCATCTTTTTCATAGATCCTTGGTCCTCACCAGAATTGAGAATTCACCCCACTTGTCTTTCCATAGTACATGCCTTACAATGAGGCCGCAATCCTAAACTCACTCACTAGAGCAGCCATCTTTCACCTTTTTCATATCATGGCACACTGACAAGGCACAAAAATGGCTAAGGCACACCATTGGTTTTGGGACAACTGGCAAGGCACACTGCACTGCTGGTGTGGGGGCTCACATCCTCCATTTGGCCCTACTGATAAATGACCCTCCCCAAACTCCTGTGGCACACCTATGGACCACCTGTGGCACATCAGTGTGCCGTAGCACCATGGATCAGGCCAAAGCCCCATCTAGTCCAGCTTCCTGTATCTCACAGCGGCCCATCAAATGCTTCAAGACAAGACAAACACAACTCTACCGAAGGAACAGGGGTGGCAGCCAGATCGCAAATCTGGCACTGCTAAATCCTCGTCCAAGAAAACCCGGAAGTGATGTCCAGTTCTCCTGGAGGAGGTGTTGGCAGCATGGCCTGGATGCCGCCTCCATTCCTTCTCCTGTAGAGGCTCCCCCTTGAAGGGGGTGCCGCTGAGCAGAAGGAACGGGGCAGCCAAATTGAGAAGTCACTGAAACATGAGGTGGTGGCCTCATGATCTGGCTGTCCTCCCCCTTCTTTGGCATGCTTCCCCCTTCAAGTGGCACCCAGGGCAGGTGTCCACACCTGCTGTACCCAAGACACGCCCTGGTTGGATCTGGGACCTCTTGAGTGCAGGGCAGGTGCTTTTCTCCCATGCACTGCAGCCCCATCCCTTTGCAAAAGGATGAACTTTAATAACAAGGTGGAACATGGCTGGCTGGCAGAACCAACATTTTGCATGCAGAAGGTTCCAGGTGCCACTCCCAGCATCTCAAGCCAAAAGGACCTGGAGTAGCAGGGCTTGGAAAGATCGCTACCTGAGATTAAGAGGTTGGGAATGTCACGCGAACGTTTATCTGTTCCCTGCATATTTTGGTGGCCATGTCAGGTTCTATACAAGGTATGGGAGGCTGAAGGATTGAAAACAATTAGGGATGTGGCTGTTGATACACTTTTTGCCCACAGGTGGTACATTATTTCGGAAGCAGGAAGAAAATAGAACCTGAGAAGGGAGGTGGCGAATGGAAACCTAAACAATAATAGCGAAAAAAAGCCTAGAAACTTACTAAAGGAAGGATGGGTTTGGGGAGATACGGTATGTTGTGATGATGTGTAAATTAACCTCCCTCGTTAAGGCAAGATCAGGCAGTGACAGAACTATGATTAATTCTCAGAATAAGTGGGGAAAGATATCTCGAGTACACAGAGGGAAAATATTCTTTGGAAAATGGAGATCTTATCGCAGTTGTGAAATCTGTAGACAAAACACAAGTACAGAAGGGGTTGTTTATGGTGTGCTTGAGTTTCACTTGTAAGGAGTGCTCAAGTTGTACATTTCAAAATAAACAATCAGCTCAGATCTTGGAGAGCTACTGGCAATTAGAGCCCAACGTTCTGCTTCCACAGTGGCTAATCACAGTTCTCCAAGAAGCCCACAACCAATGCGCAATCCCTGTGGACAGGGATTTGACAATCTGTAAACTGCTTTGTGAACTTTTTTTGTTGAAATGCAATACAGGTGTTGTTCACCACCACCCCCAAACAGGGATTCTGTGCGTGTCCCCATATGGAAACCACAGATATGGGGGAGCCCTATGTAAATAGCAGCCTCGCACGCATTCATTTTCCTTTGGTAGCGATTGAAACAGCCCCTGGATCGACAGATATAGGGGGACACCTGTATATAAATATTGATGATGATATAAAAGATAGAGAAAAACCTGTCTATCCACTGACTTGACACCATGCATAGTTTTATAAACCTCTCCTCTGTCTACAATCTAAAAAATATCACATACAGGTTCTGCCTCCCTATAGGCAGATTCAGGACTTGTGATTTTAACTAACCATGGAGCTCCCAGACATGATGGGAGATGCTTTCTGGTCACCGTCCGGAAGTGTTCTGAGGTCTGCAAAGGTTGACCAGAGAACATCTCTGGTTGCGTCCGGTGGTCTGTTCTGCCAACTTCTCGACTCCTGCCGACCACGGCAATTTGTCCCGTCTAAATATCCCAACTCCCTTTTAATGCCCGCTTTTTGGCTAATTAACAACCCCCCTTTCCCAAGAACAACAGCTGTGGTGTGCAAAGGAATAAACACAGAACTTCTTATCTATAGCAATTAACAAGAATTTATTGCTACAAACACAGACACTCCCTGCAAGTCCTCTTGTCCAGAGGCTTTCCCTCCCCAAAACTCCACTTAACTCCGGGGGTAACGTCTGAAGCCTCCAGTCCAAGTCCAATCCTGTCTCCAAAACACAGTCCAGTCTTCTGCAGTAGAGTTCCTCCTCTCCAGCAGCGTGTCTCCTCCAGCAGGGTCCTGGCAGTCCTCTCTTCCTGTAGGTCTGGGTCAGGTAGCCCTCTTGGTCAGCTTCCGGCTGGGTCAGCATCCTGCTTGGTCAGCCCTTTGCTCCTTCTGAAGCTGCCTTTTATCCTGCAGCCCCTTGTTAAGTCCAAACTCAGCTCAGCTGTGAGCTACCTTGTTAAGTCCAAGTTAGGCTCAGCTGAGCCATCTCTTCAGTCCATGAGTCCATTCAAAGTCCCATCAAGGCCAAATGAAGCTCAGGTGTCCATCCAGGTCTCCATTGGCCTTGGTTGATTACAGCTGTGGAGCCAGCCCTGCCCTTCCCAGAGCTGTCAGCCAGCTGTCAAAACAGGGAATCGCTGTCAACACCACATCATCCACCTGATGATCTTCTGATCTTCCATTACATGGTCTTGTGCACCAGGACCCATGGATTAGTTTATTTGCGGGTTTCGGTATACATGGGGGTTTGGGAACAAATCCCCTGTGGATACCAAAGTCCTATTACGTATCCAAGCTTAGGTAGGCCTAAACCTGCCCTTAAACCATTTTATGATCATGGATGGTTTGCGGTTCATGCTCTGCTGGATGGCACCTATCGATGCCCTTCAGAAACACACAAGGGGGTGGCAAAAGGCCTGGTCACTGGATCCCAGCATGGTGCCTGGATCAGGGCCGGTGTTTCGAATGGGACGCTTTCACCCCAGAGTCTACTTGCAGTTCAGTGCGTCCTGACTACACTTCTGTACTGCAGCGAGTCATGGACTCTTCGCTCACAACAGGAGAGGAAACTGAGTGCTTTCCACATGCGCTGCCTCCGACGCATCCTCGGCATCACCTGGCAGGACAAAGTCCCAAACAACACATTCCTGGAACGAGCTGGAATCCCTAGCATGTATGCACTGCTGAAACAGAGACGCCTGCGTTGGCTCGGTCATGTCGTGAGAATGGATGATGGCCGGATCCCAAAGGATCTCCTCTATGGAGAACTCGTGCAAGGAAAGCGCCCTACAGGTAGACCACAGCTGCGATACAAGGACATCTGCAAGAGGGATCTGAAGGCCTTAGGAGTGGACCTCAACAAGTGGGAAACCCTGGCCTCTGAGTGGCCCGCTTGGAGGCAGGCTGTGCAGCATGGCCTTTCCCAGTTTGAAGAGACACTTGGCCAACAGTCAGAGGCAAAGAAGGAAGGCCCATAGCCAGGGAGACAGACCAGGGACAGACTGCACTTGCTCCCAGTGTGGAAGGGATTGTCACTCCCGGATTGGCCTTTTCAGCCACACTAGACGCTGTGCCAGAACCACCTTTCAGAGCGCGATACCATAGTCTTTCGAGATTGAAGGTTGCCAATACTACTTGCAGTTATCCATGTTATTTATACAAAAGACATTCTCCCTTTGATCTTTGAGAAACTCTGAAATGGGGCACAAAAGCTGGCTCTTTGCATTGCATGTCGGACTGCTTGATGTCAAGGTTAGGCCTGATTCCTCTTTGGATGTGAAAATTGGGATTGGGGGGTGAGAAAAAGTCTAGATCATGCAGAAAGACTTTCTTTGTTCGCTGTGTTCCTGGAACGCTCTCAACACACTTTCTGTCTGGAAGCAGAAGTGATGCAACAACCTTCAAATTACCCAGAACGCCTCTTGACTCGCTGCTGGTTTCCAGCCTTGCGCTGTCGGCCAGGATTCTTTGGAAATTGTTCCATTCCCATCTTGCAACTTTCTGTATTTTCAAATTAGGCATGGGGTGGATAGAGTGGACAGCCACTAAAATTGAGTGAGAACAGACAAAAGGAAACGTTTCTTTACCCAGCGTGTGATTGAACTGTGGAACTCCAAGCCACAGGATGTGGTGATTGGGTCTGGCTTAGGTGCCTTTCAAAGGGGATTGGACAGACTGATGGAGGAAAAGTCTATCGCAGGTTACAAGCCATGGTGGCTATACACCACCTCTTGGTTTTAGAAGTAGGCTGTCTCTGAATGCCAGATGCAAGGGACGGCACCAGGATGCAGGTCTCTTGTTGTGTGCTCCTTCAGGCATCTGGTGGGCCTCTGTGAGATACAGGAAGCTGGACGAGATGGGTCTTTGGCCTGATCCAGCAGGGCTCTTCTTATGTTCCGTAGAATGCCCAAATGCAACATTTCAGAAGTCGGAGGAAGTTGTGATAGGAGCATAGCTAACCTGTGGAATTCCTTGCCACATAAGTGCTATCAGCCTGAGAGGGGATGGGATGGAACACAACTGGGGAATGATAAGTGGTTGGCCAGGGTGGTCAGGGGCAAACACCCTGCACTGAACTGTCATTGCATTGGTAGCTTTACCACCAAAGTTTCATTGAGAGTGGGCAGAGTGTACCATGAGAATCCACAGCAAATTGTGGATTTGGCCCAATCCTATCCAACTTTCTAGCACTGGTACAACTGCAATGCAGCCCTGAGGCAAGGGAACAAATGTCCTCTTACCTTGTGGTGGTCTCCATGAGTAACCTCCCACCACAGGATGTTGTGCGTACCCCATTGGCATGGCTACACCAGGAACATTGGATAGGATTTGGCCCTGAGACTTTTAAAAATCATGCATGGTATGGAGAAAGAGGAGAGAGGAAGGTAGGTTTCTCCTTCTCTCACTACACTAGAACCAAGAGTCATCTAATGAAACTGATTGGTAGGAGATTTAGGATGGACAAAAGGAAGGATGTCTTCATACAGTGCATGATTAGCTTGTGGAATTCCTTGCCACAAGAAGTGGCAATGGCCACAATCATGGGTAGCTTTAAACATGATTTTGACAGTTTCATGGAGGATAAACCTATCTATGGCTACGGGTCGTAATAGCTATAAATGGCCTCCAGGTTGGAGAGGGTTGAATCTCCTGCCTGGGGGCTTCCAAGTGGTCTCTGGTCAGTAACTGGGGGAAGCAAGTTACTGACTAAATGGACCTTGGGCTTGTCCCGGCTCTTGCTCCCAAATGGACTTCTAGGAGAAATTCCAGCATCAGCATGCCATTAATCTGTGGAACTCCTTGCCACAGGCTGTGGTGATGGCACCTGGTTTAGGTGTCTCAAAAAGAGGATTGGACCGATTGAGGGAGGAGTCCATCACAGGTTATAAGCTATGATGGTGCAACCTCCTGGTTTTCGAAGTAGGCTGCCTCTGAATGTCAAGTGCAAGTGAGTAACGACAGGATGCAGCGATCTTATGGTGTTCATCTACCATAAGACACAGGAAGCTAGACTAGATGGGCCCGGGGCCTGATGGAGTAGGGCTCTTATTATGTCCTTATGTTCTTAATGCGCATTTCAGACCACTGAGAGAAGAAAACAAAGTCAAGCCCAAGCTTATTCTGAGACAGTGACTGAAAAAAAGAAAGAAAAAGAAGCCGTTGATGCAATTACTTAAACAGGTACAAAAACCCTGAGTCTTTCTGTCCACCAACCATCAGGGAGCTAATTGTGTCGCCATTGTGTCTCTCTGAGTCAATATTGTCAGCTATTCTTCCACCTAATCCTCGAACACAGAGGTCTGATGAGCCAAGTGAAATCTCCCCCTTCAGCGCCTTCCATGCAATTTGTGTCACTCATTCCTGCCATGGAAAACACGTACACTACAAAAGGTTCTGGCGGTGTTGTGGTATTCGGCATCCGACTGAACAGCTTTTAATCTCATGTACACCTTGAGAAAACATCGGCTCAGCCTACCGGGACGTAGATGGGACTCGGCTTCTGGAGGGAACAAAAGCAAATGAGCTCATCTCTGATGGCTTTGACATGAAACCCTCAAGACATGTCAGGATGACGGCAGGCAGAGCGGGCTCCGTTGCATTGGGGGGGAGGCGGCAAAGGGAGAAAAATGACGAATGCCAAGCCTGACTTAGGAAGAGTGGATCAGGGAAGTCTTGATGGGCAGCTCAATCTGTGGTGGGAAGGGTGGATAGAAATCCGTAAATCAAACTTCTTTGCACTTACAAATGGACACAGATAATTGAGTCAGCTAGGAGTGGTGGTGTGTTGGATCCAGGAGCTGACCAGAAGCCAGTGTACGGATTTAAGCCAAGGCATGACCTCTGCTTAGGATAGTACAGTGGGCCCTCCTTATCCATGAGTTTGGGACCCACAGATTTGGGACAACACAGGTCCTGATCCATGTCAGGAGGGCCTAACTGTACCTCCCGGATGTAACCAGTAGGCACATCTGGGAGTCCTCGACACCCTCCTCACGGATTCCATTATCTGCAGATATGGGTATCCATGGGGAGTCCTGGAATGGACACCCCGGGGATATTGAGGACCAAAGTGCTTACCTGCAACAGTCTCCATGGACTTGCCCCAATCTGTTCTCTGCTCTTATATCCCATTCAGCTCCTGACCTACACCTCCACAACCTCAGCGGCTAAAAATCTCCCGTTCCCTCAAAAAACTCTTTCTTCCTTGCTGCCCCTTCACCTTAGAACGGCGATCCAGATGTCATTCAGCAGGAAGTGATATCCTGAAGCAGGCGATGGCCAGAAATAAGCGCTTGGTGAGAAATTCACTTAGGAACTCATTAGCCACAAATAACAGAAATATGCAAATATGATTGTAATTTGAAGAACTGGGAGAGCCTCACTTTGCAGGTCAGCAGCTGATGGCGATACTGGGAGAGCACAATTATCATGAGGGCCGGATTCCAGGGGCCATATCTTGCCCTTGGGCCTTATGTTTGACACCTCTGCCCTGTACCATTAAAATTACAATTCAACCTGCACAAGAAATAATCACATATCCTTCCCCAGTTTTCTCCTGCCTTCCTCTATATAGCAGTGATTTTCAGTCCTTTTCACCTCGCAGCACACTGTCGGCACTAAAATCTTGAAGGCACACCAACAGTTTTTTGACCACTGGTAAGGCTCACCATGCTATTGGTGGGGAGCTCACATCCCCCAATGGCTCTACTAATAAATGACCCTCCCCCAAACTCCCATGGCACACCTGCAGACCATTCGCGGCACACCAGTGGTTGAAAATGGCTGCTCTGCATTCTGTCAGTTTTCTGAATTGTGAGCCTCTCCAGGCATGTGTTGTAAATAGGGATTAGCGTGAGGTTTCAGAGCATGTGCAAAGTGCCTTTTCTGGATTTTCTGGCTTTTTCTCCCATCCTTATGTATTATTCTCCCCATTCTGCAGATGGGGAAGACTGAGGTTGAAAGGGAGAGATTTGCCACCTAGTGAGGTGATGGCAAAGGGGAGACTCTAACCAGGTAACAGCTGATTCACTGTTCAGGTTCTTGGGGCCAAATGCGATCCAATTTTCCAGTGCCAGTGCAGCTGTGCCAATGGGGTATGCACTGCTTCCTGGACTGGGGTGGCAGTCACAGAGGCCTCCTCAAGGTATGGGAACATTTGTTTCCTTACTTCAGGGTTGCAGTGCAGCTTCACCGGTGCTGGAAAGTTGGATAGGATTGGACCCTTAGCCAATAGCCGCTATGCCACACCAGCTTTCTGTCCATTTGGAAACAATGGAAATGATGGAATGGCACACATTCCAGCAAATGCAATGCACACAGCACAATCCTAGGCATGTCTACTCAGAAGTAAATCCCGTTGTATTAGTGGGACTTAGGGCACAATCCTAACCCACTTTCCAGCTCCAAGGTAAGGGAACAAACATTCCCTTACCTTGAAGAGGCCTCCATGACTGCCCCCAATTGCAGGATGCGGCACATGCCCCACTGGCAGACGTGTGCCAGTGCTGGAAAGTGGGTGAGGATTGCGCCCTTAGTCCCAGGAAAGTGCAGCGACAGCCAGTGAGACCGTCTTCTGTCCCTGCCACCTTCATTGGCAATACATTTTCGGAATGAGTTCAAGCCCACATTCTTTGCTGGGCTTCCTCCCGCCCCTGCTTTGTGATTTCCGCCCTGTTGATTTTTGCGGAAAAGTGGCACAAAGCACCCCGCAGGCATTGCCAGGCTCGCTTCCGATAGGCAAGATCTGGCACATTCGTGCAACTGTTGGTGCAAAAAGCAACCTCGTTCCCAAGGGGCTGCTGGGACACTGAAGAAGGCAGAGTTCCAGGGTTTGATTGCATCAGTCAGAAAGTAACAGAGTGTGATGAGAAAAATAGATCTTCCCTCGGGGAGGAGTGAAACTGGAGACTGGTCTTGTTCAAACAGAGTGCTTTGCATTGTTAACTGGGTAGATACAGGGAGATTGGCGCTTGCCAGAACCAGCGTCCTGGAGCAAAAACTTGAAAAAAAAAAATCTGTTCCAAGCTAAGGTCTCTTGGCAATTCCTTGTAGGCGAATCTGCGTAACCCAATACGATGTTAACATTCACATCCGTGACAGGCACCGAGCATTTTTATCGCCCGCCGGCAAAAAGTCTTCCATTAAAAGTACAGTAGGGAAGAGACAGGAAGATACATGATGACAGCGTTCTATGGAAGCCGAGTTTTTCCTTGCAACTAAAAGCAGCTGGAAAGTCCACCCTTGAGAACTTCCTTGTGAAATCCTCACGGTTCCCAAGGTGAGGTTCCAGGAGTGTGGTGTGTGCTTTGACCACAGAGTACTTGACACACTCTAGCCCACAGTTCTCTTCTTTCCACACTTCTTTTTCAATTCTAGGAGGCGCAGAGGAAATTGGGGTTGAAGCTAGAGGGAGTCTTCCTATGAGATGCTCTAGACCAGTCATCTGCACCTTATCAAGAACTCAGATCCAGCAGAAACCCCGACTTGCAACATCCTGCAACATCTTTGCTCTCTAGGCTACTACTCTACTCTCTCCCCATACGCTTCCTTTTCCTGCTTTCTAAAAATATCTCTAGCCACATGCAGGTGCAGCTCAGTTTCGATTTTCCTAGGGTTCAAGAAATTTTCCTCATCAGCTGTCAATCAGCTTGTCAGTTTCAGGATGCACCAACCATCAGGTCGTGATGGTCCCAACCCCCAGTCTGTGAAATACTGAGATAGTTTCAAAAGGAGAGCCATGCTTATTCTTCACAGATTACAGGGGGAGTGAAGCTCAACATCTTGACTGGGTAAAGGCCATCACAGTGAGTCAAAAAACTTCATGCATATTGCCATGGTCCTTGTTACCCAGCACATGCCCGATCTTGTCTGATCTTGGAAGCTAAGCAGGGTCAGGCCTGGTAAGTACTTGGATGGGAGACCGCCTGGGAATACCGGGTGCTGGAGGCTTCTACCATAGTCTTTCGAGACTGAAGGTTGCCAACCATCTCCCTATACTGAACACTATCTCCTGATCTTGTCTGATCTCGGAAGCTAAGCAGGGTCAGGCCTGGTTAGTACTTGGATGGGAGACCACCTTGGAATACCGGGTGCTGTAGGCTTCTACCATAGTCTTTCGAGACTGAAGGTTGCCAACCAACCAACCAACCTTTCACTCCTGGAATGGAACTATGGAATGCTTGCTTGATCTGATACAGTCAACCTCTTTCAACGATGCTATTTTATTTACACCCTTTGCTAAGAGGGGCATGGCAGCACAGCGTCCAGCTGGAAATCCATCTTCCTACGGCCGTGTTTTTATGTTCCTGTTACAAAACGAGAAAGGAAATGCATGATATAACCGCATGCTGAAAATATCAGGAAACTCAGATCTTATGGGACTTTGTTGTAATCCTAGCGAGCAGTTGGCAGGAGAGAGTTCCCTAAATAAGCTGGAAGACATGGCTCTTGATGTCCGTGGTTTGGAAATCTGGCCAGTTTTTCATCCGTCTGCCGCTGTTGAGTTATCGGGGACCCAGATTAATGATCCCAGTAATGCAAGAAAGTGGAATTACTGAGCACCTAGCAGGAAGCAGTTTAAGAAGCAAATGATGCTTTGGAATTTGGGGGAAAAATGGTTATTTAGGTAACCAAAGTCATCTCTCATTTTTATAGCACATAATTTGCACCCGTGTTGGTTTTCTCCATTGTGTTTCAGCCTGTTGGAGTCATTTGTTATAGATTCATGGAGAGGGAGGTGTGTGGGGGGGGGGCAGTGGGAAGAGAACCAATATTTTGTCCATGTTTTAGTTGTAATTCGCATCTCCACCCTACCCTGTTTTCATCTGCAAGCCTTTGACAAAGCAGCCCACATTAGTTAGGATTCAAAATTAGCGCTTAAGCATTGAACATGGAACTAGTGACACAATCCAAACCTGGAGCTGAGCCACCACAACTATCTCTGTGCGGGCTCAGAGTGTGGGAAATGTGGGAAATGTGCCGGAAGGCGTGTTTGCAGCTACTCGAGAGTCAGCTTGGCCAGTGCAAAGGCCCGCACCGTATCCAAACCCTGCACCAGCCAGCACTGGTAAGTTTGTACTGAACAGTGCTGGAGCATGGCAGGAGGGCATTTTGGAGGTGGGGAGGGGCTGTTTTGGAGTGGGGGAGGGTGAAACAGGAAGGATCACGCCCATAAGGGGGACGGGATCAGCAGCAACTCATGCCACATCCTAACCCACTTCCCCAGCCGGACATCTCTACACAGGGCTTCTCTGATTTGTGCCAGCTATATAGCTGGCGCTGATCTAGGAAGCTCTGTGGGATGGCTGGACTCAGGGTAAGGGGAAATATATCCTAAGTAAGCTCTACACCAGGGGTCTCCAAACTTTTTGGCCAGAGGGCCGCATGAAATATCTGGCGCAGTGCTGAGGGCCGGAAAAAAATTTAAATATATAAATTAGAGATGGAACTTAGATGAAAGAATAAATGAATGAGTGGCCTCGTTCTCTCAGCCTCTCCGGCCCTCAGAACACCCTCCAGATGCAATCAGAGCACAGCTCTGGTCATGTTCAGTCAAGTGGCCCAGAGGCTTTCAGGGTACAAGAGGCTGGCCGCGGGCCGGGTAGAGGCTCGCTGCAGGCCGCATCTGGCCCCCGGGCCAGGGTTTGGAGACCCCTGCTCTACACCAATTCCCAGCTGGTGATAACAACCTCCTGGCAAGGCTAAGTTAATTAGCTGTGCAATCTGAAAAAAGGCATTGTCCCTAGGAAGACTTGTTTGGTTTTGTTCAGTCTTCCTAGAGACAATGGCTTCTTTTTCAGGTTACAGAGCTAATTAGCATTGCAAAGAAGAAAATAACGCGCACACTGAAGATCATTTGGGAATTAATTGTGCTGAACATTTTAAACAGGCTCAAGTATTCGTGTGGGTGTGACCCCCCTCTTGATTCTTGTAATGCTGTGTCAACTCTTGTATAATGCTTTCTGAATGTATTATCAGATACCTTGTAAGGTACTACCTTGTAAGGGCAGGAGGTCTGGTCTAGAGGGTAGAGCCTCCATTTGCCTGAAGATTAACATCCACAAGGTCGCCAGTTCGAGGCCACCGGCACCGTGCGACCTTGAAGCAGCTGGCAAGCTGCAGCTGAGCTGTTCCATCTGCTCGGAGCGTGGGAGGATGGAGGCCAGAATGTTAAACCAGATTGGAGTGTAACACCTTGAATGTGGTGGTTCTTGAAAGAGAGAACCTTCTTTCAATTTGTAAAAATCCCTGCATGGATTTAATAAGCCTGCCTGTGTAAACCGCCTTGAATAAAGTCTTGAATAAAGACCAAGAAAGGCGGTATATAAATACTGTATATTATTATTATTATTATATTACTATCATTCCCTGAATGCAGATGGAGAAGACTGAAGTTGAAAGGGAGAGAGTTGCCCATGGCCACCTAGGGAGGCCATGGCGGAGGTGAGATTCAACCTGGGGAAGTCTTGATTCATTGCTCACTCTCTTAGCTGCTACACTCACTACGTCCATATACCAGCAACCTGTCACAGTGCCCAGATATGTCAATTTGGTTCCGAATGCCGCATTCCTATAAAAAGGATTCTGCTGGAGGGAGGGCCGCAGCCAGCCTACCTTGTTAGGTGGGGCAGTCACATTTTTAGGTGGATCCACTGCTGGCCCTCTGCCATCCTCTTGTACCTAAACAGGCACGCCTGCTGCAGTTGTTATTCCTCATTTTCCCACACCTGTGATTTTGAAGCGGCAACCGGTAGCAAAAGAACTAGGAGCAGAGGAGATAAGAGTGTTGGGCTAGAGTGTCTTTTGGGATCTCTTTCTCAAGACAACTTCAGCGCAAGGGTGACTGCTATCATGAAAAAAATCCACCTGAAGCCAGGGGAAATCTGGAGTTAGCAGAATGATACAGGACGTGTGAATAAAATTTGGAGCGTGGTAGCACTAATGGGGGGGCAGCTGCTGTGCCCTTTGCTTCTCTTTGACTGCCATTGCTCCTTCTCTTCAAATCATCTTCAGTCTAGGAAAAAAAGGTGCCTGAGGGGGGACATGATTGAGACATACAAAATTATTCAGAGGATGGATAGAGTAGATATCCATACAACACCGGAACCAGGGTGACACTAAAATTGAGTGTTGACAAAAGCAAATGCTTCCTTACCCAGCACGTAATTAGTCTGTGGAACTCCTTGACACAGAAAGCAGCGATTGGCATCTGGCCTAGGTTCCTAGCCAAAGGGTATTGGACAACTTGATAGAGGAAATGTCCATCACAGGTTAGAAGCCAAGATGGGTATGTGCAACCTCTTGGTTTTAGAAGTAGGCTACCTCAGAATGCCATGTGCAAGGGATGGCACAAGGAGGCAGTTTTCTTGTGTGCTCTTTGAAGCATCCGGTGGGCCGCTGTGAGATACAGGAAGCTGAACTAGATGGGCTTTTGGCCTGATCGTCTTATGTTCTTATGTTATAATCTTTAATTCTTTCAATGGATGAGAGATTCCACCTGAAACACAAATTAAAAACTCCATTCCATCCATCCATCCATCCATCCATCAGCCCATTCCATTCCATCCCATCCCATCACAACCACAAATTAAAAAGCCCATTTCCCTTCCACCTAGGTGGGGCAATTGCACTCACTGGCCCCCACCTTGGCTACCGTTCTGCATGTAGGTTAACACAGAAGACCTCAACAGACAGGGCCAGTTTTAAGCCAGTTGGACCATTTGCTTCCAACTGGGCACCACAGCGAATGGGGGCCTCCACTAGGGTAATCTACTTTAGTCTTGGATGCAATTTTATATTAAAATGCAGTACATTTGGTACCAAATACCAAATACAAAATGGATACATAGATCCATTCGGTACATTAAAGGCACAAGCCTAACCAGCTCTACTCAGAAGTAAGTCCCATTTTGTTCAACGGTTAGGATTGCAGCCTAACTCACCTGCACTTTTTAAGTGCATCGTTGGGTCGCTTTCCATTCTGTTCTAGAGAGATAAAGTCTATAATAAATTTTATTTCTATCTCTAAGGTTCTGCAGACCCTGGCTGTGAACCTGGGGTCCTGCCAAAAATGTTTCCAGTTGGGCCCCACAGCTCCTAAGTCCAACCCTGTCAACAGGAACATGCTGGAGACTGGGATGGAAACATCAGATTGGATGCCTTGTATTTGCCCTCTGCTCTTGGCATCTATGCATGAAGGCAGAGGCCCACCATGACAACATCTCCAAGCAACAATGGAATGTGCCGTTGGCCAAGTCAACTCTTGTGACTTGGAGGAACGCGGTCAAGGATAACACTATTAGAAAGGATGGAAGAACCAAGGGAGTTCCCTCCCCTCCTTTGAAGTGATGTTCACTTTTCCTAAAGGAAGAAGAGAAGCCAGTGAGCTGTGCTTCTGTCTAAGGAGAACCAGGTTCTTCCTCTCCCATGGAGCAGTGGGACCACCAATGCCCTGTGAGCAGGAGCAGTGGCGACACTAGGGAGTGCGGGCGGTGATGGTGGTGTAGACCACACTGAGTGACACTCTTGGGGGGGCTGACACCAGTAATGGCCAAAATTTTGGAAACCTTTTGAAATATTTTTATTTATCATATATAGTTACATGGGTTATATATCATTGGAAAGGTAATTTCATGCAGAATGTAATGAAACAAACCATACTGAATTATCTGTATTCTATCAAATGTTATGGTCAATCAACCAGCAAAAGAAAACACAGTTGTGTTATGTAACAAAAAGTGGATTTCTTTAACTCACAGCTGAAGAAAGAGACTGATTATTTCACGAGCCGGTGCGGTGTTATGATGACACAGCAGGGAACCAATCAGGGGTTAGTAGGAGTGAGCTCTCATTTCCATGCATCAGAACTCATACTAGAACTTTTATTTAGTTGTGTGAGTGTCATCAGGTTGGCTACTTTTTTTGGCTGGTCACTGATTTGTTGAGACACCTGCGTTGGCTCAGTCATATCGTGAGAATGGATGATGGCCCAAAGGATCTCCTCTATGGAGACCACAGCTGCGATACAAGGACATCTGCAAGAGGGATCTGAAGGCCTTAGGAATGGACCTCAACAGGTGGGAAACCCTGGCCTCTGAGCGGTCCGCTTGGAGGCAGGCTGTGCAGCATGGCCTCTCCCAGTTTGAAGAGGCACTTGCCCAACAGACTGAGGCAAAGAGGCAAAGAAGGAAGGCCCACAGCCAGGGAGACAGACCAGGGACAGACTGCACTTGCTCCCAGCGTGGAAGGGATTGTCACTCCTGAATCGGCCTTTTCAGCCACACTAGACGCTGTTCCAGAACCGCCATTAAGAGCGCGATATCATAGTCTCTCGAGACTGAAGGTTGCCAACTGATCCAACTGATTTGTTGGGAGACCTGAGCTGTTATCTATTAAAATAAATAAATAAAGTTAATGGGGGGGGGGATGACACCAATCCTAGTGATGCCACTGCATTTAGGCTGTGCATAGCATATTGTAATTTATTCTGCTGTAAGAAGAGGTCCATCATGGGGGTTGGCACAGTGAGTTCTTGCTCCTGGTGACACCAACCCTAGCGATGCTTCTGGTAGTGCTACCATGGAGAAAGTCCCTTCTCTGTTCTGTGCCCCCTACATTTGCACCAGTGGTGGATCGGAGAGCAAGAGGCTGAGGTGAAGATGTACAGAGTGATCCAAATGTCCCATGAACCCCCCCATGGTGCAAATGAATGCAAATGATTGTGCAAATGAATGTGCAAACGATTGTTCATTCATGGTGCAAATGATTGTGCAAATCATGGTGCAATTCATTGCACCATGCAATTCATGATTGTGCAAATCATGATTGTGCAAATTGCATTTCGTTGCAATTCATTTGCCATGAAATGCAATTCATGATTGTGCATGCAATTCCTGATTGTGCATTGCAACTCATGATTGTGCAAATTGTGGTGCAAAACAAATCATGGTGCAAATGATTGTGCAAATGAATGCAAACGATTAGTGTGTCAATCTTGTATAAACGGAGAGAACAATAATCTAATGAAGGTCTAGTCCTGTCAATACACCTGTAATCAGAAAACAATGATTAGTAATGATTTCTGTAATCTGGGGGGGGAACACCCTGATCACCCTGTAGGTGTCAGAGACTTTGAAGAACTGTACAGAACTTAGGCCCACCTTATGTGAGGGGAGGTGGAAGCCCATGGATAGATGGCCTGTTTGCTTGTCACGAGGCTTTGTTTTCACCTCCAACTTTGACTAATGACCCCATTTCCTCTAACCTCCCACGGGGGCCCATCTACAGCTCACTTGTTCTGCCTTTTCTTCATGTCCCCTCACTCATTCCCATGCCAAGGACGAAACATCCTTCATCAAACCGTCCGGGGCCTTCATCAAACGGTTCTCTTCCCCCCCCATATGCCTCTTTCAAAAGCTCACTTCCCACACTGTGCAGCCTTGAAGGGCAGTAGTAGCTCATGTCCCGTCCCGTCTCCTCCATGTCTGCTTCACCTCCGCTGTCCCTCGGACTGCGCAACAAGTCTCCTTTTGGACGATAAGCACCTTCCCTCCACTAAAATGCCTGTGAAAATATTCTCTGGTATCCCGCCACACTGATAAGGAGCCTTTCCTTTTTATTGTGAGGTGAAGACATTTTAGATGTCCCACAGGCGCTGACAGAATTAGGGCTGAGGAAGGTGTGGCGCAGGTCATAAATCCGTCAAAGGGCCAGCACATTTTAATTGGAGTTCTCAGAGGTTTTTTGAAATGAAGTAACCACGCGCAAAGGGAAAGTGTGGCATGGACGCAAGAGATTAAGACATTGGGAGCTGCATTCAGTTTAATTGGCACTCCCAGACCATGCCAGATTGCACCCTTAGGGCCCAATCCTACACAACTTTCCAGCTCAGATGCAGCCATGCACGCCAATAGGGTATGCGCTGCGTCCTGCAGAAAGGGTGGCCAGTCAAGGAGACATCCTCAATGGAAGGGGAGGTTTGTTCCATTACTTTGGAATGAACTGTGGCTGCATTGGCACTGGAAAGTTGGATAGGACTGGGCCCTATGTTCAAGAATGCCATCTTTCATTGGTCAAAAACAGGGGAGTCAAACAGGGTCTGCAGGCCAGATGTACATAAGAACATAAGAACAGCCCCACTGGATCAGGCCATAGGCCCATCTAGTCCAGCTTCCTGGATCTCACAGCGGCCCACCAAATGCCCCAGGGAGCACACCAGATGACAAGAGACCTGCAAGGCATTCTGGGAATTGTAGTTAAGAACATAAGAACAGCCCCACTGGATCAGGCCATAGGCCCACCTAGTCCAGCTTCCTGAATCTCACAGCGGCCACCAAATGCCCCAGGGAGCACACCAGATAATAAGACCTACAAGGCATTCTGGGAATTGTAGTTAAGAACATAAGAACAGCCCCACTGGATCAGGCCATAGGCCCATCTAGTCCAGCTTCCTGGATCTCACAGCGGCCCACCAAATGCCCCAGGGAGCACACCAGATAACAAGATCTGCAAGGCATTCTGGGAATTGTAGTTAAGAACATAAGAACAGCCCCACTGGATCAGGCCATAGGCCCATCTAGTCCAGCTTCCTGTATCTCACAGCGGCCCACCAAATGCCCCAGGGAGCACACCAGATAACAAGAAGACCTGCAAGGCATTCTGGGAATTGTAGTTAAGAACATAAGAAGAGCCCCACTGGATCAGGCCATAGGCCCATCTAGTCCAGCTTCCTGGATCTCACAGCTGCCCACCAAATGCCCCAGGGAGCACACCAGATAACAAGAGGCCTGCATCCTGGTGCCCTCCCTTGCATCTGGAGGGCACCATCTGGATGTAGTCCCCAGAAGCTCTTTATCTAGCCCTCGGTCTCTCCCAGTATCACCATCAGCTGCTGAGCTGTGCTGAAGTCTCACTGCTGAAAGGGCAGCCCATATGATAATTGGGCAGTCTCATCTCTTGAAAGTAGGATCAAGATTTGCCTATTTTCTTCATTTGCAACTAATGAGTTCCTAATTGAGAAAAGTGCTTATTTCTGGTCATGACCTGCTTCATGACATCACTTCCTGCTTAATGATATCACATTAATGGCATCACTTACTCCCCCCACCAGGCATCATGAATGCTATTTGGCCTGCTGTATGAAATGACACCCCCGATCAAGAAGTTCTCAAGATGTGACATAACCATACTTCTCATAGCTTTAGAACATAGGGAAGGCCCTGCTGGCTCAGTCCCAAGTCCCACCTGGTTCAGCGTCCTGTTCCCCGTGATGACCCACCACTTGCCTCTGAGTAACCTACAAGTAGGAGGTTAGCTACACTCTCTCCTGCTACTGCTCCCCTGTAACTGGGGAGTCATATTTCCTCTGAACCTGGAGGCAATGCTCAGTTGTCATGACTACTACCTACAGATAGGCTTGTCTTCCTTGAGTTTATCTCGCCCCCTATTAAAGCCATGTAAACTAGTGGCCATGACCTCACCTTGTGGCAAGGAATTCCACAGACTACACGCCGTGTGAAGCGATGCCGCCTGTAAACTTGTCCTGAATCTTCTGCCAATCACTTCCACTGGATGACCCTCTAATTCTACTATAAGGAGAGAAAGAGAAACACGTTCCTTTGGCTGCTAAAGTTTGGTGCTTTCATCTTTCCACGTGAAGATGGTGTTCTGATCCACAACTGGTCACCTGGCCATTACTCTGTTCCTAAAATATTGGGAGAGACAGTCCTTGAAGTATTGAGGTTCCACACCTTCAGTCCCATTTGATCTGCATTCTTGTCAGGGGCATCACTAGGGTTTGCATCACCTGGTACGGGTGGCCAGCACTTCACCCTCCTGATGGACCTCCTCCCATTGCAGTGGGTGGGGCAATACCCTAATGCACCATTGCCCCACCCCCCTGTTTTTTTGGTTTTTTTGCTATAACTTTTGATAGAATAAAGGTATTTCAACATGGTTTGCTTCACTGCACTCTGCATGAAATTACGCATCCAATGATATATAACATGATGGTGTTATTTGAAAATATCAAGATTTTTAAAATTTTAATGAGTAGGGGTGTCCCCTTGTTCACGTCACCTGGTGTGGCCCGCACATCCCTTAGCGATGCCACTGATTCTTGTCTCATATTCCAGATCATCATAACCCCATGGAACAAAAGAGGAACCACACACTATAGCAGTAGTTCTCACACATTGAGAACCGGGACCCACTTTTTAGAATGAGAACCTGTCAGGACTCACCGGAAGTGATGTCATGTCCGGAAGTGACATCATCAAGCCGGGAAAGTTTTAGCAATCCTAGGCTGTGGTCTTACTCACACTTACCCAGGATTAAGTCCCGTTTACTATCATTGTTAAAAGAATATGCATAGTAGCTTGTTAAAAATACGGGTCTGTAACGTGTCCCCAAATGAAGTCACACACCATGGGCGCATCAAGTCTAATATATTAAAAATAAAATATTGAAATGAATAGGGACCCACCTGAAATTGGCTCGCAACCCACCTAGTGGGTCCCGACCCACAATTTGAGAAACCCTGCACTATAGGGTCTAGTGAAAGCTACTTGGTTGTTGGCAACCTTCAGTCTCAAAAGACTATGGTATCGCGCTCTGAAAGGTGGTTCTGGAACAGCGTCTAATGTGGCTGAAAAGGCCAATTTGGGAGTGACAATCCCTTCCACACTGGGAGCAAGTGCAGTCTGTCCCTGGTCTGTCTCCTGGCTATGGGCCTTCCTTCTTTGCCTCTTTGCCTCAGACTGTTGGCAAAGTGTCTCTTCAAACTGGGAAAGGCCATGCTGCACAGCCTGCCTCCAAGCGGGCCGCTCAGAGGCCAGGGTTTCCCACTTGTTGAGGTCCATTCCTAAGGCCTTCAGATCCCTCTTGCAGATGTCCTTGTATCGCAGCTGTGGTCTACCTGTAGGGTGCTTTCCTTGCACGAGTTCTCCATAGAGGAGATCCTTTGGGATCTGGCCATCATCCATTCTCACGACATGACTGAGCCAACGCAGGCGTCTCTGTTTCAGCAGTGCATACATGCTAGGGATTCCAGCACGTTGCAGGACTGTGTTGTTTGGAACTTTGTCCTGCCAGGTGATGCCGAGATGTGTTGGAGGCAGTGCATGTGGAAAGCGTTCAGTTTCCTCTCCTGTTGTGAGCGAAGAGTCCATGACTCGCTGCAGTACAGAAGTGTACTCAGGACGAAAGCTCTGTAGACCTGGATCTTGGTATGTTCCATCAGCTTCTTGTTGGACCAGACTCTCTTTGTGAGTCTGGAAAACGTGGTGAAAGCTACTACCACGTCCAAATCTTCCCTTTCTCCAATTTTCCTGATTTATTTCACAATTCAGTCCAACCATCTCTGAGTGGGACTGAAACAACGCTCTCTGGCACGGCTCGAGAATGCAAGAAACAACTAGATAATTATCTGTTGTTATTATAAACGTGTATATTTCTCATTGCACGTTTTTATAGAGTCACCTGAATCAGCCCTTCCGAACAATGCTCCGGTAATCTGACATGACATGTTTTATGGCATACCCATGCGTCATCCATGTGTCAGGATCAAACATGCTCTGAAAGGAAGCTGTTGCCATGACTGGATGGTGTTGGTACATCAGATTTTGGTCTCGGGTATCAGGAGATGTGAGTGGGGAATCCACAGGAGGGCCCCCACTTCAGCATGCATGGCTGTTGTTTCAGGTATGGCAAGCTGCCACGATAATTGGATAGAAAGGAATCTACATGTGGTGCTCCGGAGACCCCCAAGGCCAAGTGTGTGATAGTTCAGCATAAAAACATCTTGCTAGGTCTGTATAAGAAAGGAGGCCAAGCTCTGCCTACACACTGGAGATTGGCACTGCCGCAGCTAACACCCCAGTAGCTGGAAGCCTCCAGCATCAAACTAAACTCACTAGGCGTGCCTGATTCCTCCCCGATTGCCAACATACGCAACAGCTTCATATCGCCTCCCGGCCTACCCAGGTTGAGAGACAGTTCAAGATGGCAGGGTTCAGAAGCTCTGTAGCGGTTGCAGACCTGTTTGCCATTCTGCATGGGATGTGGTGAGTCAAGGTGGAGACCAAAGGAAAAGGAAGCCTGGTTTGGAACATCCCCGGTATCCGCAGGGGATAGAAACATCAGAAGAGCCCCACTGGATCAGGCCAAAGGCCCATCTAGTCCACTTCCTGTATCTCACAGCGGCCCACCACATGCCTCACGGAGCACACAAGGCAACAAGAGACCTACATCCTGGTTCCACTCCCTTGCGCCTGGCATTCAGAGACAGCCTACTTCTAAAACCAGGAGGTTGCATTTAACCAACAAGGCTTGTAACCTGGATGGATGTTCCTTCTAGAAATCTGTTCCATCCCCTTTTAAAGGCTGGATGCCATCACCACATCCTGTGGCAAGGAGTTCCACAGACTTATTTGTGTCCTCCCCCCCCAATACCGAATTCTCTGGATAATTAAATTGGGTGGGTCAGGGAGGCAGAGACATGGCGCTGCCTGTGGGATGCACTAGGCCTTCCAGAGGTCACGGGTGGCTTCCTGGCCTCCTCTGAAAGCCTCCTGGATTTGGCTGGAAGTCACTGGCAACTTCTGGTTGAGCGCCTGAGGTGCAGGGAGGCTGTACGTGACCTCTAGCAGGTGCAGCATGAATCCCTACAGTGCCTTCCAGTCACATCTCTGAGGTCCTCTGAGGCCATCTAGTCATGGGCTCAGCATCAGCAGATATTTAAATCAGTGAATGCCGAGCCCATAGAAAAGGATGGTCCCTTGTGCTGCCGTGGTGGGACACACCAGAATTTGTTGGAAAGTCTCCTTCAAATGTTCTAGGCTGGTTTTCTTATAACAGTATTAGCTTCCGGAGGCATCCCGTCTTCCTCCTCCACTGCTCTGGGGCCTGTCGCTCCGTGAATGGACCAGAGGAGGCAGCATGGAGGAGAGGAGAGGGATGAGTTGTTAAAGAATGCTTTAGGGTCTCCTGAGTTGAAAGAAGGGTGAGCTGAGAAACCTTTGCTCGTCATTGATTTGAACAAAGGCCGTATCCTCTTTGTTGCCCACTATAGGGCAATGACCGGTGAGGTCTCCGTGTCACAGCAGAAGTGTGTGTTTTTCCATATTCCATTCTTGGAGGGTGCCCAGATCCCAGACCCAAATCCTGGCATATGCAGAAACCACAATCCCCACTTAATTTGAGATTCGATGAGAAACACAAATAAGCTCGTAAATAAAAAACAGACTTGTGGGTTGTTTGCCTCCATAAACATCCATAATAAACCCAGCTCAATATGTTTCTTTTATTTGGTCTGCTGACTGAGGTTGGTATTTATGCTCCCAATAAAAAAGGTAGAATCGGAAAGAAATACTCTAAATCAGCTGAACTTGTTTAGGCAGGAGGACGATTATAACCAGGGAAAGCAGTTTCAGTCCTTTATTAAACGTGAACTAGGGCCGTGAATGGAGATGTAGCAAATTTGCCATTTGGTTGCATTCTGACCCCGTCCCCCCCACATTTTTTTTTTTTCACTATGCAGAAGAATAAACGGAGTTCCAGAAACTGCGTGTGCCCCTTAGATTTAAATCAGATTTCAAACCTTGGCCATTGAGACATGGAGAAAAGGTGGATGAGAAAATGAGAACCCTTTTCTTCTTTCTCAGAAGAACAATGGATAGAGACATAATCTCCCATCACATTGGGTTGGGATGTTGGCGTCGGAGGAAGCACAACAGAATGAGTTCCACTTCTGTATCCAGGCTTTGTTTCTCAGGATTGCAGTCAGCTGTTGGGCAAAAAACAAGCGCAAGTTCAATGTTGTGGCACCCCTGACATTTCATTGTTCTAAAGGCAAGAGGGTCACGCAAAGTAAACTCTCCTTGCCGTGAGTCCGGGGTTTGTTTTTTTTCCCCCGCATGGAAAGAGTGGCGAACCGGAACAGGGCAGCTGAGAGATACTTTCCAAATTCCCAGAGTATTTTTCTTTGTTTTGGCCTTCTATATAAGATGCATGATTCAATATCAGGCCTACACCTTTTATTTGGAAAAGCACAGAATATTTCCTTGGCTAGGATCAAGCTGCCACTAGGCAAAATGAGGGCAACTTAGGGGCAAACTACACATTACAAACAACATGAGATTTCCCCCCCCCCCCATTAAATAGAAGAAAAGAGCTGCAAAACTCTTTTCTGCAAAACTGTATTCTGCAAAATACAGAAAAGGGTGGTTTTGATCTTGGGCCTGCCATGGGTCCTATCTCATGCACACCCCATGCGCCATGCTGCCCCCCCATTGCCATTTGCCATTTTAAAGAAAACCTCCGCTGAGAGCTAATTGGAAGCCTGCAAGCTAATTGGAAGCCTGCAAGCCCCCCACCTATGGATTATGCCAAGTGTAGGCTGATGAGGCTATTACAACAGTCTGCAACAATTCCTGAAAATTTCTTTCCCAACCTGATGCAGTGTTGAAAAATTCCTGGATGCCCTGATAAAATCTCCAGGGTTGCTTTCGGGAGGCACCTGGGGTTGGGTGCTGTTTGCCGGAGGTCCTGGAGGCTTGGCAATGCTTCTCTCCCTGCCATCGTTTTGCTTGCCACTTGCCTGGTGACGAGTTCTCCAGAACCCAAGAGCTTAGTTTAGGAAACGTCTTTTACTTTTGGTTGGAAACCGTTTTTCTCTACTTCGGATTGTGAATTTTTCTTTGATGGACCGACTCAGACACCGAAGCTTTTATGATCTGCAGCTGAGAAAAATAAAACATATTTTATCTTCCTTTTTTTTTTTTTTTTTTTTTTGGTCTCTCTCACCCTCCTACAGCCTGGCCTTGGCTCACTGGGAAATATGTCAGTGTAGCAAAACCAGTGAGACAGAACTGGCTCCAGGAGAATAGCTGTCCTATAGATAAAGATGGAAGGGGGAACATTTACAGTAAATAGAGGTCATGGCAAAACTGGGGGATGTTTCTGATTAATTTTATCCTCTCTGGACTTCTAATAGTCTTTAGATGAGCTGTTCGTGCATGCATCGTGGGCAAAAGATATTAATGAGGTGTTGAATGAAAGTATACACTGCATGAAATTTAAGACAACAAAGTGCGCCGTAGAAGCAGCTGTGGGGCAGCCCGATCCTAACCAGCGCTGATGCAGTGGGGTCTAGCAAGCAGCAGGCTGGAGATCTCCTCAAGGCAAGGGGAAAATTGTCCTTTTACCCCTTGGAAAACCCCAGCCTGTTTAATGGACTGCTCAGATCTGTGCCTGCTAAATGACAAGTCTGAGCTGCCCCACGTTAATCTATCATGCCCAGGAAGGAGGATAGGATTAGGCGTGCACCAGCTCCACTGATCCCACCCCTCTTGGGCCCAATCCCCCCTAACTTGCCCTACCTGCCCCCTCCCAACCTCACCCAGGAGGAGCTTACCTGCTCCGTTGGGCACTTTGTCTGGGTTCAGGGTTAGTGGGACGGCGCAGACCTTCCCGCTCGTACTCCTTATTCCCAGGGTGTCATAAAGTGCTTTACGGTGCTTTTGCAACATCCAGGCCAATGCAGTGGTTGCGGGACCAACGTTACTCACGTATAGGATTGTGCCATAAGTCTAGGACAGCAAAAGTATGGGAGACCGCCTGGGAATACTGGGTGCTGTAGGCTTATACCATAGTCTTTCGAGACTGAAAGTTGCCAACCAACCAAATGTATATGGTGCTTTACACAAAATGAGAAGAAAGATCCCTGCCCTGAGAGGCTTGCAATGGTAGATGCAAGGTGAAACAACAAAGGAAGGGGAGGGAAATGAAGGCAGGCAGAAGCTGGGGGAGAGCAGGTGATTGTCTCCGTTAAATGTACTCAAGCTTAGTTCCAGTCTGGCAAAAGCCATTGGAGATGGCAGCCTATCAGAAGAAGAAGATAAAGGTCACTTATTTGAAAACTGAACATGCAAACAAAAGAACATCAGAAGATCCCTACTGGATCATAAGACCATAAGAACAGCCCCACTGGATCAGGCCATAGGCCCATCTAGTCCAGCTTCCTGGATCTCACAGCGGCCCACCAAATGCCCCAGGGAGCACACCAGATAACAAGAAGACCTGCAAGGCCTCCTGGGAATTGTAGTTTAAGAACATAAGAACAGCCCACTGCATCAGGCCATAGGCCCATCTAGTCCAGCTTCCTGTATCTCACAGCGGCCCACCAAATGCCCCAGGGAGCACACCAGACAACAAGAAGACCTGCAAGGCCTCCTGGGAATTGTAGTTAAGAACATAAGAACAGCCCCACAGGATCAGGCCATAGGCCCATCTAGTCCAGCTTCCTGGATCTCACAGCGGCCCACCAAATGCCCCAGGGAGCACACGAGATATCAAGAGACCTCATCCTGGTGCCCTCCCTTGCATCTGGCATAGCCCACTTCTAAAATCAGGAGGTTGCGCATACACATCATGGCTTGTACCCTGTAATGGATTTTTCCTCCAGAAACTTGTCCAATCCCCTTTTAAAGCCGTCCAGGCTAGACGCCATCACCACATCCTGTGGCAAGGAGTTCCACAGACCAACCACACGCTGAGTAAAGAAATATTTTCTCTTGTCTGTTCTAACTCTCCCAACACTCAATTTGAGTGGATGTCCCCTGGTTCTGGTGTTATGTGAGAGTGTAAAGAGCATCTCCCTATCCACTCTGTCCATCCCCTGCATAATTTTGTATGTCTCAATCATGTCCCTAGAGCAAAGGCTCATGTAGTTCAGCTTCCTATATTTCACAGTGGCCAACCAGATGCCTCAGAGAGGACTTTCCCTCCATAAATCTGTCCAATTCCCTTTTCAAAGGCATCTAGGTCAGGTGGCATCATCAGATCCTATGGCAAAGAGTTCCACAGATTGAGACTTGTGTACAAGACATGTCCTGAGTACAAGGCATGACTACAATCCCATTGCAGGTGGAATTAGAAGCAACTAACAAATGAACACAGGACTGCAGTCAAAGTGAAGCCAAAAGACCAAGCAACATGAGATACAACTCTGAGCCCCGTTCTCAGAGCACAAATGAAAACACAATCCAATCTGTATGTACTGGTGCAAACCGCTCACAACGTGTGGCTTGGCAGAGGTCAGTAGCTTCCCTTGGTGGAAATCCTGGAGAAACCTGGACCTCGGTGATCACTGAAGGTGAAGTGATTGCCTTCACTGAATAGTAATACCTCCAAGTATTCAATGTAATCAACATGTATTCTCTTGTTACAATGATCCTGTAATGTAAATATTATTATCTGCATCTTACAGCCGTGGCTTGCCTAGGGCCTCTGGATAAGTTCATGGAGGAGGCAAGGTTTAAATCAGGGATTTCCTGACCCATTGCCCAGTCTCTGCCCCCACTCCACACTACCTCTCATCAGGTAACAGCCGGTAACCTTGGGAAAAGTAGTTTCCCAAGGGCCAGGGCTAGCCCATCCATGCCAACTGAAGCGGTCAACATGGTGGTAGGCGCCCATCTCTGTCCTCCTACTTGCCTCCACTGCTCCTTCATGAAGTGGAAAAGGAAGAGCGGGCAGAAAGGAAGAGGAAATGTGGAGGGAAGTGCTGGGCTAGAACCTTTGAGAGTGGCAAGAGCAGAGGCTGGCATCATTTGGCATACCTCCTCAAACATTAGGAGGTTTGCACCAGCCCTACCAAGGGTTACTATACTATCATTCTTCCCTTCCCTCTTGCCACTGGGTCCAGCTTGCTGGAGCACTGCTGTGTCCATAACCAAAGTGAACCTAAGAACCTAAGAAAAGCCCTGCATCCTATTGCCTGCTTCCTATTGCCAGTCCCTTGCATTGGACACTCAGATATGGCCTATTTCTAGAACCAGGAGGTTGTATTTACTCATCGTGGCTTGTAACCTATGATGGAATTTTCCTCCATAAATGTGTCCAATCCCCCTTTCAAGGCATCTAAGCCAGGTGCTACCACCACTGGCAAGGAGTTCCACAGATTAATCACACATGTGTAGGTGTTTGCATAGATCTCTTTCTCTTTCCTTTTATTGAACCACCTGGAGTATTGTGTCCAGTTCTGGTCACCGCATCTCAAAAAAGACATAGTGGAAATGGAAAAGGTGCAAAAGAGAGCGACCAAGATGATTACTGGGCTGGGGCACCTTCCTTATGAGGAAAGACTACGGCGTTTGGGCCTCTTCAGCCTAGAAAAGAGGCACCTGAGGGGGGACATGATTGAGACATACTAAATTATGCACGGGAAGGATAAAGTGGATAGAAAGATGTTACACTCTCACATAACACCAGAACCAGGGGACATCCACTAAAATTGAGTGTTGGGAGAGTTAGGACAGACAAAAGAAAATATTTCTTTACTCAGTGTGTGGTTGGTCTGTGGAACTCCTTGCCACAGGATGTGGTTATGGCATCTGGCCTGGATGCCTTTAAAAGGGGATTGGACAAGTTTCTGGAGGAAAAACCCATCACGGGTTACAAGCCATGCTGTGTATGTGCAACCTCCTGATTTAGAAATGGGCTATGTATCAGAGTGCCAGATGCAGGGGAGGGCACCAGGATGAGGTCTCTTGTTGTCTGGTGTGCTCCCTGGGGCATTTTGTGGGCCGCTGTGAGATACAGGAAGCTGGACTAGATGGGCCTATGGCCTGATCCAGTGGGGCTGTTCTTATGTTCTTGACACGGTTTTGCCTCCAGGACACAACTGGTCATGTAAGTGAGGCAGGAAGGAAATACTGAGGCTGTATCAAAGTCAGAGTGGGATATTAGGGGGAGTAGCTTGTTCATTGCCAGCACCCAGGTTGCTGAAGGCCTGGGACAAAGCAATGCGTCTACCACTGCACCCCGTGGAGGCATATCCACAGCAGCAGTACTGATGGTTCACAGGTCAGCCTGGCCAAGTACAGTGCTCCCTTGGCATCCAGTGTATCAATATCTGTGGATTTAACTATCTGCTGATGCCTGAGGACCCAAGTATGGGACAGTTTCTGGTGCTCTGGGAGCTACTTCCGAGTCACGCTGAGGCCCAGGGTTTGGCCCTGGGGTTGCCCCAGAATGTACTGCGGAAACACTTTCATGATTCATTCCAGATGAATAAATCCAGGGCCAAGGGAGAGGGTTGCAGGTCTTAGTGTGACCAGGAAATGGTTTCTGGGAGATCCAGAGATTGCCTTGCAGCTGGCAAGGTTTGTGACTCCAGGGTAGGGAATTAAACTTTTAAGAAACTTTGTAAAGATGTTTAAAAAGCAGATTTGACCATCCACAAATTTTGGCATCTATGGGTTATCTGGGAACAGAACCTCCGCAGAAGCCAAGGGTCCACCGTATGGCCTCTGATGGATGTGGATCTTCAGTCAGTGTCCTACCTGGCTGACTCCTAGAGCCACCCCTGAGCTCTTCTTCTTTCCCAACCAATCCAATGGAAACTGGAAGGGGCAGGGTTGGAGATGGGGCTTGTCCATGTCTCCCACTGACTTCAAAACCCCAACTAAATATTTGCCTCTCGAAAAACAACATTGACACCCAACTGGTTTGGTTTCGTCCGGCTGGAAAGCGCCTTGGAGGACAGCTGTCAGCCTGTGACATCGCTTGAAACGAAAAGCGTACAGCGCAACGCTAATGAACATCTGATCCGAAAAGTCAACAGTTTGGATTTTCTTTCCTTGCAAGTCAAAAGACCCCCTCCCTGGGGCGGAGTGGGTGGGGGGAGGGAGTGGGTGCCTGATTTTGGCAATCTCGTGCTCACTTTGAGGCTGCGAGCGTGTTTTTAATTGTTACAGTGCAAAACTTGCCAAAGAATAAAGAATGTGCCCTGGAAAAAAAGAAAGCAAAGAAGAAAGAAAGCAGCAGAAGAAAGCAGCCTTCTCGACAACTTGACTAATACAATAATTGTTGCAACGAGGTTGTAGTGCCTGGTGGCAAAAGAGAATTTTTTTATAATCACGCCATCTGTCATTAAGAACATTTGTTTCTCTCTGCGAGACCGAAGTTTAAAATCAACAATGCCATTTCCCCCCCTTTCATTACCAGCCGTCAGCGGCAAAGAAGGCTTTCCATTATATTTACAGATAGCTGAACGTAGCACAAAAATGACTTTTAACCAAGACAAAGATCTATTTAATTAGGCTGTTAATCCTGTTCTTAAGATTTATTTTATGTGTCCTTTTTTCTTTTCTTTTTTTTCCGACACAGAAAAAGAAAGCCAAGACTAGGTTCTCGGCTTACGTGCAGGACCATTTAGATGTGAACCATGCACTCCGGTTTTGCTGATTTTGCTGATTTAATTGCAGGG